>NC_059192.1:12834542-12857042 GCF_020615455.1 Coregonus clupeaformis | reverse complement strand
CCACACAGACAGTGTGGTGAAGAAGGCGCAACAGCGCCTCTTCAACCTCAGGAGGCTGAAGAAATTTGGCTTGTCCCCTAAGACCCTCACAAACCTTTACAGATGCACCATTGAGAGCATCCTGTCGGGCTGTATCACCGCCTGGTACGGCAACTGCACCGCCCGCAACCGCAGGGCTCTCCAGAGGGTGGTGTGGTCTGCCCAACGTATCACCTGGGGCACACTGCCTGCCCTCCAGGATACCTACAGCACCCGATGTCACAGGAAGGCCAAAAAGATCATCAATGACATCAACCACCTGAGCCACGGCCTGTCCACCCCACTACCATCCAGAAGGCGAGGTCGGTACAGGTGCATCAAAGCTGGGACCGAGAGACTGAAAAACAGCTTCTATCTCAAGGCCATAAGACTGTTAAATAGCCATCACTAGCCGGCTACCACCCGGTTACTCAACCCTGCACCTTAGAGGCTGCTACCCTATATACATAGACATGGAATCACTGGTCACTTTAATAATGTTTACATACTGCTTTACTCATTTCATATGTATATACTGCATTCTACTCTATTTTAGTCAATGCCTCTCCGACATTGCTCATCCTAATATTTACATATTTCTTAATTCCATTCTTTTACTTTTAGATTTGTGTGTATTGTTGTGAATTGTTAGATACTACTGTACTGTTGGAGCTAGGAACACAAGCATTTTGCTACACCCCTAATAACAGCTGCTAAATATGGATATGTGACCAATAAAATGTGATTTTATTGAGATGTATAGAATGCGCACCTCTGATCTTTGCCATTGAACGCTTCTTGTGATAGCAAAGCCCATAGAGGGCTTGTCCCGTCTAGTGGCAAGTGTGCCCTCTATACATCTCTATGGGTCCCTGTAAGTGCGGTCTATAACCAGAACTGGCGGCTGGAGAGAAAGATTCTGAATGAAAAGATATCTGTACAGATATTTGACTTACAGTATATATGGCTAATTAAGCAGCCCATATGATATTTAATATTTAATATGCCATTTAGCAGACGCTTTTATCAAAAGTGACTTACAGTCATGTGCGCATACATTTTTACGTATGGGTGGTCCCGGGGATCGAACCCACTACCCTGGCGTTACAAGCGCCGTGCTCTACCAATTGAGCTACAGAGGACCACATCGCAGCACTTGTAGACTAGCAAAACAACGCACCAGATGAAAGGAGAAACTACTGATCAAACCTGAGTCGCTCGTCAAATCTGACATTGCCCATTCTGATATTTCTTCATTTTAATTGTTTGGATTTGTGTGTATTGTTTTGTATTGTTAGGTATTACTGCACTGTTGGAGCTAGAAACATAAGCATTTCACTGCACCTGCGATAACATCTGCAAAATATGTTTACGCGACCAATAACATTTTATTTTATTATTCTATTTTACAATTGTAATATAACGTGTCGCTTTCCACACAATTTACTATTGTAATATAACCTGTCGCTTTCCACACAATTTACTATTGTAATATAACGCGTCGCTTTCCACACAATTTACTATTGTAATATAATGCGTTACTTTCCACACAATGTGATATTGTAAAGTAGCGCGTTACTTTCCACACAATGTGATATTGTAAAGTAGCGCGTTACTTTCCACACAATGTGATATTGTAAAGTAGCCGCGTTACTTTCCTCACAATGTGATATTGTAAAGTAGCGCGTTACTTTCCACACAATGTGATATTGTAAAGTAGCGCGTTACTTTCCACACAATGTGATATTGTAAAGTAGCGCGTTACTTTCCACACAATGTGATATTGTAAAGTAGCGCGTTACTTTCCACACAATGTGATATTGTAAAGTAGCGCGTTACTTTCCACACAATGTAATATTGTAAAGTAGCGCGTTACTTTCCTCACAATGTGATATTATAAAGTAGCGCGTTACTTTCCACACAATGTGATATTGTAAAGTAGCGCGTTACTTTCCTCACAATGTGATATTGTAAAGTAGCGCGTTACTTTCCTCACAATGTGATATTGTAAAGTAGTGCGTTACTTTCCACACAATGTGATATTGTAAAGTAGCGTATTACTTTTGTTAAATGTAACAAGTAATATGTAATACATTAGTGTTTCAAGTAACTAATCCCAACACTGCACCTTACACAATTACACACACCTCATCTTTCGTCATCTCGATCCTAGGTAAGAACGGTGACATCGACTATTGCGAGCTGAACGCTGTCATTGGCTATAAGAGCATCGTGGCGGACCCGGTTACGTTCAGGTCACGGTCGAGCTACGTGACCCTGCCCACACTCCAGGCATACTACTCCATGCACCTGTTCCTCCAGTTCAAAACCACCTCACCTGACGGACTCATACTCTACAACAGAGGAGATGGAAACGACTTTATAGTGGTGGAGCTGGTCAAAGGGTAATTCCCTCAACATTCAAATTACATCCTATTGACACTATATTGTCTGTCTATACACTACTGCTACTGAACAACAGAGGAGATGATATCATTTGGTGAAAGGACTAGTCTATCTGCTAGCTACTCATGGATATGCAGTTCATATTATAATACTCTAATCCTAATCTCCCTCCAACCCTCCCTCCTTCCGTCCCCAGCTACCTCCACTATGTGTCAGACCTGGGGAACGGGGCTCACCTGATCAAAGGGAACTCCAACTCTCCTCTTAATGACAACAACTGGCACAACGTTCTCATATCCAGAGACACCAACAACCTGCACACTGTTAAGATAGATACCAAGGTCACTACACAGACCACTATGGGAGCCAAGAACCTCGATCTCAAAGGTAACACTCAGCCCTTGTCCCTTATAGCAGTGAGGGCAGTACTGTCAGCTACGAGAGAGCCAGGTATGGAGCGTGGAGTTGCCACTCAAGCTGTGCTGTGTTCCTATAGGTGACCTGTACGTAGGGGGCGTGGCTAAAGAGATGTACCGTGACCTTCCCAAGCTCGTCCACTCCCGCGAAGGCTTTCAGGGTTGCCTAGCAACCGTCGACCTCAACGGCCGATTACCCGACCTGCTGGTCGATGCTCTAGCTACGACCGGACAGGTGGAGAGGGGCTGTGAAGGTACACACACACACACAGGTATACACACACACACACCATGAGCACCTACACAAAAAAAGTATAGAAAAAATACACACATACCAGGACCTCCCCCTTACCATTGCATATCATAGCTTATTTTTTTAATTATTCTAGCTCTTGCTCCAGCTAACAGCTAATTTTATTTGTATTATTTAAATTGATGTTTTAATTATGTTGGAGATTATCCCACATGCTTTCTCTTCTCTTTATCCTCTGTCTCCTCTCTCTCTCTCCTCTCTCTCTCCTCTCTCTCTCTCTCTCTCTCGCTCTCTCTCTCCTCTCTCTCTCTCTCTCACTCTCTCTCTCTCTCTCTCTCTCTCTCTCTCTCTCTCTCTTTCTCTCTCATCTGTCTCCTCTCTGTCTCCCCTTTCTCTCTCTCTCTCTCTCTCTCTCTCTCTCTCTCTCTCTCTCTCTCTCTCTCTCTCTCTCTCTCTCTCTCTCTCTCTCTCTCGCTCTATCTCTCTCTCTCTTTCGCTCTATCTCTCTCTCTCTCTCTCTCTCTCTCTCTCTCTCTCTCTCTCTCTCTCTCTCTCTCTCTCTCTCTGTCTCTCTCTCTCTTTCGCTCTCTCTCTC
The DNA here is from genome assembly GCF_020615455.1 of Coregonus clupeaformis. Taxonomy (NCBI): domain Eukaryota; kingdom Metazoa; phylum Chordata; class Actinopteri; order Salmoniformes; family Salmonidae; genus Coregonus; species Coregonus clupeaformis. Next base: position 12,853,354 of record NC_059192.1, on the reverse strand, counting down.
TCTCTCTTTCTCTCTCTCTCTTTACTAACCATCTAACACAATTAGCTTGTTGTTGTTTTATTTTTATTTTTTGCTGACGAAAGTAGCATTATTGAAAGCTGCCTTGCAAGGTAGATCGCTCTGTGTACGTGTCTGTGTGTGTTCTTGTGATCGACTGGGTTCAAACCTGAGTCTCCTGCGCACCACAAGACTGTGTTAGCCCACTGAGCTAAAGTCAAGGCAGTAGCTCAGGGAGCTAACGCATGGGTTCAGGTCTCAGGCAAGGTTACTCATCATGCGAGCCACCTCGGTTACACTTGCAGGTACGTGTTTGTGTGTGGTATGTTCTGACGTGACCTGTCCAGGCCACCGTAATGACCTCATCCCCTCAGTGACACCATTCCTGTTTAAGTTAGACCACACCCTCTTCACCTCCGTCACTTGGAAGCATGATTCTAACCCCACCCCCTTCTGTTTAATCCCTCCCTCCCTGTATCTAACCTAGGGCTGGCCAACCTCATGGACAGACAGCTACTGGATGTGAAGTGAATTGTAATACCAATTCAACAATCCAAAAGTGCTTTTCATTTTCAATGAAGATCAACTCTTGAAGGAATGGGTTCACTTAAAATGTGAATGAATATGTTTTTTGTCTGGGCTGTTGTCGATCAGAGTTTTTAAGGGCTTATTCTGATTATTTTGTTACTTTCAGCAGCCTCTGGTTGACATTAGCTTTCCTTGTTTCAAAGCTAAAGGATTTGTCTCTTTCTCTTTCCAGGTCCCAGTACTACCTGTCAAGAAGACTCCTGCTCCAATCAGGGCGTGTGTTTACAGCAGTGGGAGGGATTTAGCTGTGATTGCAGTATGACATCATTCGGAGGACCACTCTGCAATGACGGCGAGTCACTTCTTATTTCCTATGTCCTATTTCCTTTTTCCTACTTCCTGTTTCAGCCCATTTTACAACAAGTCATGTATCTGTTGTCCACAGCGGGGACCACTTATATCTTTGGTCGTGACGGGGGTGTGATCGTGTACACCTGGCCTCCTAACGAGCGCCCCAGTACACGGGCTGACCGGCTGGCGCTGGGCTTCAGCACACAGCAGAAACGCGCTACGCTGCTACGGGTCGACAGTGCCTCGGGACTGGGGGACTATCTACAGCTACAGATAGTAAGGACAACACTGGCCTCTACAGAATCACTGTGGAACTGCACTCTGTCCTCCTCATCTCAGCACTCTGATACACTACCAGCTACAACCCTTTATCTCTTCTTATCCTCTCTCTCTCTCTCTCTGTCTCTGTCTCTGTCTCTCTCTCGCTCTCTGTCTCTCTCTTTCTCTCTCTCTCTCGCTCTCTGTCGCTCTCTCTCTCTCTCTCTCTCTCTCTCTCTCTCTCCAATTCAAATTCAAATTCAAGCTGCTTTATTGGCATGAAAAACATTGTGTCCATATTGCCAAAGCAACAATGTATACAATATACAGTGGGGGAAAAAAGTATTTAGTCAGCCACCAATTATGCAAGTTCTCCCACTTACAAAGATGAGAGAGGCCTGTAATTTTCGTCATAGGTACACGTCAACTATGACAGACAAATTGAGAGAAAAAAATTCCAGAAAATCACATTGTAGGATTTTTAATGAATTTATTTGCAAATTATGGTGGAAAACAAGTATTTGGTCACCTACAAACAAGCAAGATTTCTGGCTCTCACAGACCTGTAACTTCTTCTTTAAGAGGCTCCTCTGTCCTCCACTCGTTACCTGTATTAATGGCACATGTTTGAACTTGTTGTCAGTATAAAATACACCTGTCCACAACCTCAAACAGTCACACTCCAAACTCCACTATGGCCAAGACCAAAGAGCTGTCAAAGGACACCAGAAACAAAATTGTAGACCTGCACCAGGCTGGGAAGACTGAATCTGCAATAGGTAAGCAGCTTGGTTTGAAGAAATCAACTGTGGGAGCAATTATTAGGAAATGGAAGACATACAAAACCACTGATAATCTCCCTCGATCTGGGGCTCCACGCAAGATCTCACCCCGTGGGGTCAAAATGATCACAAGAACGGTGAGCAAAAATCCCAGAACCACACGGGGGGACCTAGTGAATGACCAGCAGAGAGCTGGGACCAAAGTAACAAAGCCTACCATCAGTAACACACTACGCCGCCAGGGACTCAAATACTGCAGTGCCAGACGTGTCCCCCTACTTAAGCCAGTACATGTCCAGGCCCGTCTGAAGTTTGCTAGAGTGCGTTTGGATGATCCAGAAGAGGATTGGGAGAATGTCATATGGTCAGATGAAACCAAAATATAACTTTTTGGTAAAAACTCAACTCGTCGTGTTTGGAGGACAAAGAATGCTGAGTTGCATCCAAAGAACACCATACCTACTGTGAAGCATGGGGGTGGAAACATCATGCTTTGGGGCTGTTTTTCTGCAAAGGGACCAGGACGACTGATCCGTGTAAAGGAATGAATGAATGGGGCCATGTATCGTGAGATTTTGAGTGAAAACCTCCTTCCATCAGCAAGGGCATTGAAGATGAAACGTGGCTGGGTCTTTCAGCATGACAATGATCCCAAACACACCGCCCGGGCAACGAAGGAGTGGCTTCGTGAGAAGCATTTCAAGGTCCTGGAGTGGCCTAGCCAGTCTCCAGATCTCAACCCCATAGAAAATCTTTGGAGGGAGTTGAAAGTCCGTGTTGCCCAGCGACAGCCCCAAAACATCACTGCTCTAGAGGAGATCTGCATGGAGGAATGGGCCAAAATACCAGCAACAGTGTGTGAAAAGCTTGTGAAGACTTACAGAAAACGTTTGACCTGTGTCATTGCCAACAAAGGGTATATAACAAAGTATTGAGAAACTTTTGTTATTGACCAAATACTTATTTTCCACCATAATTTGCAAATAAATTCATTACAAATCCTACAATGTGATTTTCTGGGGAAAAAAATGCTCATTTTGTCTGTCATAGTTGACGTGTACCTATGATGAAAATTACAGGCCGCTCTCATCTTTTTAAGTGGGAGAACTTGCACAATTGGTGGCTGACTAAATACTTTTTTTCCCCACTGTACATTGTAAGAAAATAATAAAGAATAATCATATAAAATGGTAGTAAATAATAATACAACAAATAATAATAATAAAAACAACAATAAAATGTTAACAGTCAATAGTAGAAATATAGTAAATATAATAGGCTAAACATGGAAAATGAAACTATAACTAACTTATAACTAACTAACTGTCATCTCTCTCTCTCTCTCTCACACTATATCTCGCTCTCTCTCTGGCTCTCCATTTCTCTCTCCCCAGGATAAAGGAAATATTCGGGTAGTGTTTAACGTGGGGACAGATGACATCAACATTGAAGAGACTGCTAAATTCGTTAATGATGGGAAGTACCACATAGTTCGGTTTACCCGCAGCGGAGGCAACGCAACCCTGCAGTTGGACGACCTGCCAATCATAGAGCGCTACCCCTCAGGTAGGGACCGACCACAGCCTACACCTGCCTGTTACAGCCAATCACACAACAGGGCTTCGCTTCTCTTCCTGAATTAAAGGAAGTGACTATACATCGTAACTGTTTCTATCAGTATTAATATAAAGATGTTGTAATGTTGCTGTTACTTATGGTATTACTACATCATACTACATTACTATTACGACTTGTGTTATAACTTGCTGAAGATCAAATGTGTATTTTACGATGTTATTTTCCTGTTTAAACATAAAAAAAGAAATATGTAGTTACACTTCCCCTGTTGCCTTGACTCCAGGGAGTCTGTACTGACATCACTGGTCATTTATGTTGCCATGTTAAATAGTGTGTCACGTAAATTAACCATGTAAACATTTAATACAGATAGCAGTTGTGTTTTATTTAAAAAAGAAAATAATAGCCGTTGGGGCATTTGGCCAAACAGCAACACAATAAAAATGTCAATGTATTAACTAGACTGGGGGGAAAAACTAAGGGAAAAACTGATTGTATTTCTTTTAGCATTGGGTTTTTAAAAATGTTATGTTATTGTTTTTATATTGAGTATTTAGCTTTTAGCTAAAAGGCTAAACACTAGACAGAGGTGTATGAGGGTTGATCTGTTAGCTTTAACAGTGATTATCATTATTATTCTGTTGTTTTATCAAACTCTCTAAACCCAGTCAGATGTTTCCTGTCTGTCAGATGTTAAGTAACTGTTTAAATGTATCGTTAAATCAAAGCCCATGAACAGAAAGTCAATGTCCGCTTGCTGGCTGCTGCTCATGAATGTAACTCTTATTGAAGTTAATGACACAGCAACAATGTTCGGACCGACAGGACCTTGGTCAGGACTTTGACTTTCTCTTCATGGCTATTTATTTTGTTGTCCAGCTCCTGTGCCAGGTGTAATTACTGTGTTTTCATCTTTAAATTAAAGGCAACATTGATAACGAGCGCCTGGCCATCGCTAGACAGAGAATCCCCTATCGGCTCGGTCGAATAGTTGACGATTGGCTACTCGACAAAGGTAAAAACATACATTAAAATTACTTTAAACTTTCAACTTAAAAGTCAACCTGAAGCAAGTTGAAACAGTGACCATCCACTAACATCTAAAATTATAAATCCATAACTAAGTTTAAACGTTATAGTAACTGTTAGAGTATAATATTGTCAGACTGTGTAAACTGTAGTGTAACTGTTCTGTTCTATAATACAGTAATTTACTGTAAACTGTAGATAAAGAGAGAGGTAATAATACCAGGTTAAAGGGACAATGGGAAGATTCATCTGAATAAATGTGAAACTAATACAGATAAAATGTACTTGTTTAAGATTTTTCATAATATTGTTTCTCCAATTGTAAACATTTAAAGGGGTTCACTTAAGCATATATCAATTTTGAACATTATAATCTGAATAGCCAAAGTAAAGTTCATAATCAGATATTACATGTAAGACTTGAGAGATGTTAAATGCACTGTTTTGTTTCAAATTGACCTCTTAACCTTCAGCAGAGCACCTTTAAATGCCTGAAGTCCCTTTAACTGTGACCAGAGACAGAGCTATGACCTGTGCATGCTTCATAGAGCTTCATATGTCTTCATGTTTCCTTCATTGGGCTTCTTAAGGCTGTAATAACCATATCTGAGGATAATCAATCAATATGTCTGATCAACATGATGACTCTCTCATGATTCGTCTCCACAGCAACCATCTCTCAGCTATCTCATCTCTTCTCTCTTCATCCTCCTCTTCCTCTTCTTCTCCTCCTCTCTCCCTCCAGCCTCACATTCCACAGTACGTCTTAGTTTCCTCATGTCCCACGTCATCCTTTTAACATGCTAACAACAGGCTTACAACATGCTTACGACATGCTAACAACATGCTTACAATACACCAACATGCTTACAACATGCTAACAACACGCGTACAACACACAAACAAAATGCTTACAACACGCTTACAACACGCTCACAACACGCTCACAACACGCTTACAACACACTTACAACACGCTTAACAACACGCTTACAACACGTTAACATCATGCTTAACGTGTGTATTATCATCACACCAACGACGCCTATGTATGCGTCTGTGTGTGTCCAGGCCGCCAGCTGACCATCTTCAACAGCCAGACGACGGTGACGGTTGGAGGAGGAGAGAAAGAGGGTCAGTTCCAGGGTCAGATGTCTGGTCTCTACTACAATGGACTGAAGATACTCAACATGGCCGCCGAGGGACACGCCCACATCCGCCTGGAGGGCAGCACACGATTGGTTGGGGACATGCCCTCCTCCTCCATCACGCCCCAATCCAGCGCTGCCGCCGGGGGCAACCGATTAGACCCCGCCGGCGACATCACCACGACAACCGCAGCAAATAGGAAGCAAGGAGGAGGAACTACGCAGCAGGTAGGAAGCAAGGAGGAGGAACTATGCAGCAGGTAGGAAACAAGGAGGAGGAACTATGCAGCAGGTAGGAAACAAGGAGGAAGAACTACGCAGCAGGTAGGAAGCAGGGAGGAAGAACTATGCAGCAGGTAGGAAACGAACTATGATGCTATCTAAGGCATAAACAGGCTAACTAAGCTATTCGTAATCTCACACATATAGATACTTTATACAGTGCCTTCAGAAAGTATTCATACCCCTTGACTTATTCCACATGTTGTTGTGTTACAGCCTGAATTCAAAATGGATTAAATAGTTTTTCAATCTCACCCATCTACACAAAATAACCCAGAATGACAAAGTGAAAACCTGTTTTTATAAATATTTGCAAATTGAAAATGAAATACAGAAATATCTCATTTACATAAGTATTGACACCCCTGAGTCAATACTTTGTAGAAGCACCTTTGGTGGCGATTACAGCTATGAGTCTTTTTTGGTAAGTCTCTAAGAGCTTTGCACACCTGGATTGTACAATATTTGCCAATTATTCTTTTAAGAATTCTTCAAGCTCTGTCAAGTTGATTGATGATCATTAATAGAGAGCCATTTTCAAGTCTTGCCATAGATTTTCAAGCCGATTTTAAGTCAAAACTGTAACTAGGCCACTCAGGAACATTCAATGTCGTCTTGGTAAGCAACTCTAGTGTAGATTTGGCCTTGTGTTTTAGGTTATTGGCCTGCTGAAAGTTTAATTCTTCTCCCAGTGTCTGTTGGAAAGCAGACTGAACCAGGTTTTCTTCTAGGATTTTGCCTGTGCTGATAGCTGTATTCTGTTTCTTTTTATTCTAAAAAGCTTCCTAGTCCTTGCCGATGACAAGCATGCCCATAACATAATGCAGCCACCACCATGCTTGAAAATATGAAGAGTGGTACTCAGTGATGTGTTGGATTTGCCCCAAACATAACACTTTGTATTCAGGACATTTTTTGTCACATTTTTTGCAGTATTACTTAAGTGCCTTGTTGCAAACAGGATGCACGTTTTGGAATAGTTTTATTCTGTACAACCTTCCGTCTTTCCCCTCTGTCAATTAGGTTAGTATTGTGGAGTAACTACAATGTTGTTGATCCATCATCAGTTTTCTCATATCACAACCATTAAACTCTGTAACTGTTTTGAAGTCACCATTGGCCTGGTGAAATCCATGAGCAGTTTATTCCTCTCCGGCAACTGAGTTAGGAAGGACACCTGTATCTTTGTAGTGACTGGGTGTATTGATACACCATCCAAAGTGTAATGAATAACTTCACCATGCTCAAAGGGATATTCAGTGTCTGCTTTTTTTTTACCAATAGGGGTCCTTCTTTACGAGGCATTGGTCTTTGTACTTGAATCTGTGCTTGAAATTCAGTACTCGATTGAGGGACCTTACAGATTATTTGTATGTGTAGGATACATCGTTTTTCAAAAATCCTGTTAACCACTATTATTGAACACGGAATGAGTCCATGCAACTTATTATGCGATTTGTTAAGCACATTCTTACTCCTGAACTTATTTAGGCTTGCCATAACAAAGGGGTTGAATATACTGATTGACTCAAGACATTTCAGCTTTAAATTTTTTATTAATTTCTAAAATGTTCTACAAACAAGATTCCACTTTGACATTATGGGGTATTGTGTGTAGATCAGTGACACAAAATCTAAATTTAATCAATTTTAAATTCAGTCTGTAACACAACAAAATGTGGAAAAAGTTAATGGGTCTTGAGTCACATGATTTGGATTCAAATTTGTGCTGCAATGAGCTGTGTTAACCTGCTATAATCTGCTATGAGCTGCTATGAAGGTTATGACCTGCTATGACCAGTCAGGAGGTTATGATGATGAACAGGCTCTCTGTGTGGAGATGGATTCTGGGTTATGAAATGGTCTGCCGCGCTCTGAAAAAAATTAATCCAATGATGCGAGTTGCCATGGAGATAGTGAACCCTCTCTCTCGCTCTCTCTCTCCCGCTCTCACTTTCTCTCTGTCTCACTTTCTCTTTCTCTCTCTCTTTCTCTCTCTCTCTTTCTCTCTCTCTCGTTCTCTCTCTCTCTCTTTCTTTCTGTTGTGCTCCATAGTGTATAGTTCCTCTGAGTATAGGCTGCCAGCTGTCTCAGACATAAATAATGGAATGCAGAGCTGTGAGCCTCAGGCATCAATAATAGATCTAGATGTATTGGGTGGATGGATGGATGGATGGCTGGATGGATGGAGGGTTTAAGTGACGGAGTGAGACACAGGCTGAATCCCAAATCACTCCCCTCGCCCCTCGCCCCTCCATTTGCGCGTTCACGTGTGCCTCCGCCATATGCACAAGTGTCCGAATGCTGAGGGAGTGAAAATTATCCATGTTGTAGGGGCTAATTAGACCCTCAGATAGCCACTTCGGGCCAAGCCAGCAGGCTTCAGAGTGAAGTGCTATCCCGTTTGCGCAATTTCCTACGAAAGAATGGAGAGGCGTGCTTAATTATATGTCACGTGCATTTGTTTATGTCGGATTCCGAGACTTGACACATGTAAATACCTCCTAAATTAAATGTTAAACTGTTACTGAGTTTTATGTCTTGTAAAACAACAGGGGGGGATTTCTTAATTAGAATTTCATGCTCGTTTTATTATTTAAAAGTGGAAGATGAATTGCATCATTCAAGTAACTAGTGTGTCCCGAAATTGATGGGTTTATTGATCCCCTCCCCACTCTGGAAGTCAGCCTGAGCAACACCCTCAGCAACACGTGACAACGGAGAGCCCTCCGAGCGAGTTGGTAGGGGCGAGGTGGTGGTTTGAGATTCACTGACAGTGTTGCTCTTTACTCCTCAAACGTGTGTGTGTGTGTGTGTGTGTGCAGTCGGTGGTATCCCAAGATATGAATTAGGTCATATGTATGCTTGATATGGTGCAGTGTGTGTGTGTGTTTCTTCCTGCAGCTCTGAGTTTAGTGAGATTCCCTCCTATGAGTCTGAATTATTAATAATGCTGAAGTGTCCACTCGGTCTCACTCTGCTCAATTTAGTTTTGATGTTTGTGTGTGTGTGTGTGTGTGCGTGCGTGTGTTTTTGTGTGTGTGCTCCATGTGTTTTATAGGTAGAACCAACTGTAGCAACCTCAGACCCCCCCCCTCTCTCTCTATCTCTCTCTCTCGCTCTCTCTCTCGGTCTCTGTCTCTGTCTCTGTCTCTCTCTATCTCTCTCTCTCTGTCTCTCTCTGTCTGTCTCTCTCTCTCTCTCTGTCTCACTCTCTCTCTCCTCTCTCTCTCTCTCCCTCTCCTCTCTCTCTCTTCTCTAACTCTCCTCTAACTCTCTCGCTTTTCTCTCTCTCCTTTCTCTTCTCTCTCTCTCCTTTCTCTCTCTCCTCTCTCTCTCCTCTCTTCTCTCCCTCTCCTCTCTCTCTCTTCTCTCTTCTCTCTCCTTTCTCGCTTCTTTCTCTCTCCTCTCTCTCTCTCCTCTCTTCTCTCCCTCTCCTCTCTCTCTCTTCTCTCTTCTCTCTCCTTTCTCTCTCTTCTCTCTCTCCTTTCTCTCTTCTCTCTCTCCTCTCCTCTCTTCTCTCTCTCTTCTCTAACTCTCCTTTAACTCTCTCGCTTCTCTCTCTCTCCTTTCTCTTCTCTCTCTCTCTCCTTTCTCTCTCTTCTTTCTCTCTCTCTCCTCTCTCTCTCTCTCTCCTCTCTCGCTCTTCTCTCTCTCTCTTCTCTCTCTCTGTCAGCAGCGATAGGTAGTTAGCGTATCAGTGCATCTCCTCGTTTTCTCCGCGCTGATAGAGCTGCTGCTAACAGAGTGTGTGTGTGTTTCTGAAGACAGTGTTAGAGCAGTGTGTGTAAACCGTGTGTGTGTGTGTGATGTGTGAGGCAGGCAGGCATGGACGCTCACTGGCATTGTTCAGCTGATCAGGTACTGATTTTACTCCTTCAGCATGATCACATCTTCTCCTTCAACTCTTCATCTCTTCATCGTTCCCTTTTCTTTTCTCTCTCTCCCCTTTCTTTATCTGTCTCTCTCTCCCCTTTATCTGTCTCTCTCTCCCCTTTATCTGTCTCTCTCTCCCCTTTCTTTATCTGTCTGTGCTGGAAGGCAGCATGCATCACTGCCAGACAAAGAGAGGGAGAGAAAAGGCTGTAGAGGAGAGACGGAGAGACAGAGAGATAAAGAGGAGATGAGGCTATAGGAAGAGGTTGGCATGCATTGTTCAGGAGTTCAAGTGTGGAATATACTTTTAATTGGCTCACTTTTAATTGACAACTTAAAGGGCTGTGGTTTGATTGACAGGTCTGTAGTTTGATTGGCATGTGAGTAGAGGTCAGCTGCGGAGACAGTTCCCTTTCGATTAGATGGAAAATGTTGAATAAACTTGGATTCTAATGGTAATGAAAGGCTGTCAAAGGAGTATCTTTGTTATTGGTCGCATACACATATTTCGCAAATGTTATTGCGGGTGTAGCGAAATGCTTGTGTTTCTAGCTCCAACAGTGCAGTAATATCTAACAATTCACAACAATGCACATCAATTTAAAAAGTAAAAGATTGGAATTAAGAAATATAGAAATATTAGGAAGAGCAATGTCAGAGTCCGGAGTGTGTATATATATATATATATATATATATATATATATATATATATATATATATATGTGTGTGTGATTGGATGTATATACATTATGGACAGTATATGGATATAATATGAAGTATATCTGAAGAATAGTATATGTATAGCAATAGTTAAATAGGATGGCCTTGACTACAATACAGTATATACATATGAAATGAGTAAAACAGTATGTAAGCATTATTAAAGTGGCCAGTGTTCCATTATTAAAGTGGCCAGTGTTCCATTATTAAAGTGGCCAGTGTTCCATTATTAAAGTGGCCAGTGTTCCATTATTAAAGTGACCACTGTTCCATTATTAAAGTGACCAGTGTTCCATTATTAAAGTGACCAGTGTTCCATTATTAAAGTGGCCAGTGTTCCATTATTAAAGTGGCCAGTGTTCCATTATTAAAGTGGCCAGTGTTCCATTATTAAAGTGGCCAGTGTTCCATTATTAAAGTGGCCAGTGTTCCATTATTAAAGTGACCAGTGTTCCATTATTAAAGTGGCCAGTGTTCCATTATTAAAGTGGCCAGTGTTCCATTATTAAAGGGGCCAGTGTTCCATTATTAAAGTGACCAGTGTTCCATTATTAAAGTGGCCAGTGTTCCATTATTAAAGTGGCCAGTGTTCCATTATTAAAGTGACCAGTGTTCCATTATTAAAGTGACCAGTGTTCCATTATTAAAGTGGCCAGTGTTCCATTATTAAAGTGGCCAGTGTTCCATTATTAAAGTGACCAGTGTTCCATTATTAAAGTGGCCAGTGTTCCATTATTAAAGTGACCAGTGTTCCATTATTAAAGTGGCCAGTGTTCCATTATTAAAGTGGCCAGTGTTCCATTATTAAAGTGACCAGTGTTCCATTATTAAAGTGGCCAGTGTTCCATTATTAAAGTGGCCAGTGTTCCATTATTAAAGTGACCAGTGTTCCATGTCTCTAGCAAGCCTCTAAGGTGCAGAGAGATGGAAGATTAGAGTAACAGGTATTGCATTGATCTAAAGAAACACATCTGCTCACAGCTGCTCTTGACTCTCTTGACCAATCACGTTCAGGCGATTGGGGTCTTCGGCACCCTTTCAGCAGACAGCGTTATGTTTACTTTTCTCCCGGGATTTTTGATTGGCTAATTAGCTCAAGTGAAATCCATCACATCGTTGCAAGAAGTACCTGGCTGATGTAGTAATTCATTTGATGTTAGCTTGTATAGTGCTTTGTACCAGACTTGTATACTGCTGCATTTCTGTTATCTTGGGATGCATGTTAGGCTAAATGTTTTTCATAGATTATTTGTGAGGTTTTTGTGGATTCTAGTCCTGTTCTATGTTGGGTTTTAGGGATATTATAGTTTGGCTTCTAGACCTGTTCTATATATCTGGTTCTGCTGTTCTCTCCTGTCTCCATACCAAGGTTAGTTATGACTACTGCAATGCATCACACTTCCATTTTAATTCATCACTGACTCTAAGTGTGTTTTTAACACATGCACACACACACACACACACGCTCACACACACACACACACGCTCACACACACACACACACGCTTATGCACACACAAACATTTCTCAGCTGTAAAGTTTATGTTTGAGTCTATCTCATGAATATGATTAGCATGATGTTAACTTCAGCTGCAACACTTTGTCTCCCTCCTCCTTTTCTGATGACTGTCCTTATCCTGTCCTCCCTCCCTCCATTGCTCTCTCTTTCCTCCATCTCTTTCACGTCTTCCATCTCTCTCCCAACATACAGTGGGGGAAAAAAGTATTTAGTCAGCCACCAATTGTGCAAGTTCTCCCACTTAAAAAGATGAGAGAGGCCTGTAATTTTCATCATAGGTACACGTCATCTATGACAGACAAATGGAGAATTTTTTTCTCCAGAAAATCACATTGTAGGATTTTTTATGATTTTATTTGCAAATGATGGTGGAAAATAAGTATTTGGTCACCTACAAACAAGCAAGATTTCTGGCTCTCACATACCTGTAACTTCTTCTTTAAGAGGCTCCTCTGTCCTCCACTCGTTACCTGTATTAATGGCACCTGTTTGAACTTGTTATCAGTATAAAAGACACCTGTCCACAACCTCAAACAGTCACACTCCAAACTCTACTATGGCCAAGACCAAAGAGCTGTCAAAGGACACCAGAAACAAAATTGTAGACCTGCACCAGGCTGGGAAGACTGAATCTGCAATAGGTAAGCAGCTTGGTTTGAAGAAATCAACTGTGGGAGCAATTATTAGGAAATGGAAGACATACAAGACCACTGATAATCTCCCTCGATCTGGGGCTCCACGCAAGATCTCACCCCGTGTGGTCAAAATGATCACAAGAACGGTGAGTAAAAATCCCAGAACCACACAGGGGGACCTAGTGAATGACCTGCAGAGAGCTGGGACCAAAGGAACAAAGCCTACCATCAGTAACACACTACGCCGCCAGGGACTCAAATCCTGCAGTGCCAGACGTGTCCCCCTGCTTAAGCCAGTACATGTCTAGGCCCGTCTGAAGTTTGCTAGAGTGCATTTGGATGATCCAGAAGAGGATTGGGAGAATGTCATATGGTCAGATGAACCCAAATTAGAACTTTTTTGGTAAAAACTCAACTCGTCGTGTTTGGAGGACAAAGAATGCTGAGTTGCATCCAAAGAACACCATACCTACTGTGAAGCATGGGGGTGGAAACATCATGCTTTGGGGCTGTTTTTCTGCAAAGGGACCAGGACGACTGATCCGTGTAAAGGAAAGAATGAATGGGGCCATGTATCGTGAGATTTTGAGTGTAAACCTCCTTCCATCAGCAAGGGCATTGAAGATGAAACGTGGCTGGGTCTTTCAGCATGACAATGATCCCAAACACACCGCCCGGGCAACGAAGGAGTGGCTTCGTGAGAAGCATTTCAAGGTCCTGGAGTGGCCTTGCCAGTCTCCAGATCTCAACCCCATAGAAAATCTTTGGAGGGAGTTGAAAGTCCGTGTTGCCCAGCGACAGCCCCAAAACATCACTGCTCTAGAGGAGATCTGCATGGAGGAATGGGCCAAAATACCAGCAACAGTGTGTGAAAACCTTGTGAAGACTTACAGAAAATGTTTGATCTGTGTCATTGCCAACAAAGGGTATATAACAAAGTATTGAGAAACTTTTGTTATTGACCAAATACTTATTTTCCACCATAATTTGCAAATAAATTCATTACAAATCCTACAATGTGATTTTCTGGATTATTTTTTCTCATTTTGTCTGTCATAGTTGACGTGTACCTATGATGAAAATTACAGGCCTCTCTCATCTTTTTAAGTGGGAGAACTTGCACAATTGGTGGCTGACTAAATACTTTTTTTCCCCACTGTAGCTCTTTCTTTTTCTCTCCCTACCTCCATCACTCCATTCCTCCCTCCCTCCCTCCCTCTCTCTCTCTCTCTCTCTCTCTCTCTCTCTCTCTCTCTCTCTCTCTCTCTCTCTCTCTCTCTCTCTCTCTCTCTCTCTCTCTCTCTCTCTCTCTCTCTCTCTCTCTCTCTCTCTGTCTAGTGGTGAGTGTCAGTGTTTCAGGTCTCACTCTCTCTCTCTTCCCTCTCTCTCTCTCCTCTCTCTCTCTCTCTCTCTCCCCTATCCTCTCTCTATCTTCTCTCTCTCTCTCGCTCTCTCTTCTCGCTCTCTCTCTCTAACTCTCTCTCGCTTCTCTCTCTCTCCTTTCTCTCTCTCCTTTCTCTCTCTTCTCTCTCTCTCTCTTCTCTCTCTCTCTTCTCTCTCTCTCTCTTCTCTCTCTCTCTCTCTCTCTCTCTCTCTCTCTCTCTCTCTCTCTCTCTCTCTCTCTCTCTCTCTCTCTCTCTCTCTCTGTCTAGTGGTGAGTGTAAGTGTTTCAGGTCTCACTCTCTCTCTCTCTCTCTCCCCTATCCTCTCTCTCTCTTCCCTCTCTCTCTCTTCTCGCTCTCTCTCTCTAACTCTCTCTCGCTTCTCTCTCTCTCCTTTCTCTCTCTAACTCTCTCTCTCTTCTCTCTCTCTCTCTCCTTTCTTTCTCTTCTCTCTCTCTCTCCTTTCTCTCTCTTCTTTCTCTCTCTCTCCTCTCTCTCCTCTCTCTCTCTTCTCTCTCTCTCGTCTCTCTCTTCTCTCTCTCTTCTCTCTCTCTGTCAGCAGTGATAGGTAGTTAGTGTATCAGTGCATCTCCTTGTTTTCTCCGCGCTGACAGAGCTGCTGCTAACAGAGTGTGTGTGTGTTTCTGAAGACAGTGTTACAGCAGTGTGTGTAAACCGTGTGTGTGTGTGTGTGATGTGTGAAGCAGGCAGGCATGGACGCTCGCTGGCATTGTTCAGCTGATCAGGTACTGATTTTACTCCTTCAGCATGATCACATCTTCTCCTTCAACTCTTTATCTCTTCATCTCTCTATCGTTCCCTTTTCTTTTCTCTCTCTCCCCTTTATCTGTCTCTCTCTCCCCTTTACCTGTCTCTCTCTCTCCCCTTTACCCGTCTCTCTCTCCCCTTTATCTGTCTCTCTCCTTTATCTGTCTCTCTCTCCCCTTTACCTGTCTCTCTCTCCTTTATCTGTCTCTCTCCCATTTATCTGTCTCTCTCTCTCCTTTATCTGTCTCTCTCTCCCCTTTATCTGTCTCTCTCTCCCCTTTATCTGTCTCTCTCTCCCCTTTATCTGTCTCTCTCTCTCCTTTATCTGTCTCTCTCTCTCCTTTATCTGTCTCTCTCTCCCCCCTTTATCTGTCTCTCTCTCTCCCCTTTATCTGTCTCTCTCTCCCCTTTCTTTATCTGTCTGTGCTGGAAGGCAGCATGCATCACTGCCAGACAAAGAGAGGGAGAGATAAGGCTGTAGAGGAGAGATGGAGAGACAGAGAGATAAAGAGGAGATGAGGCTATAGGAAGAGGTTGGCATGCATTGTTCAGGAGTGCGAGTGTGGAACAGACTTTTAATTGGCTCACTTTTAATTGACAACTTAAAGGGCTGTGGTTTGATTGACAGGTCTGTAGTTTGATTGGCATGTGAGTAGAGGTCAGCTGCGGAGACAGTTCCCTTTCGATTAGATGGAAAATGTTGAATCAACTTGGATTCTAATGGTAATGAAAGGCTGTCAAAGGAGTATCTTTGTTATTGGTCGCATACACATATTTCGCAAATGTTATTGCGGGTGTAGCGAAATGCTTGTGTTTCTAGCTCCAACAGTGCAGTAATATCTAACAATTCACAACAATGCACATCAATTTAAAAAGTAAACAAATGGAATTAAGAAATATAAAAATATTAGGAAGAGCAATGTCAAAGTCCGAAATATATATATATATATGTATATGTGATTGGATGTACAGTGGGGAAAAAAAGTATTTAGTCAGCCACCAATTGCGCAAGTTCTCCCACTTAAAAAGATGAGAGAGGCCTGTAATTTTCATCATAGGTACACGTCAACTATGACAGACAAAATGAGATTTTTTTTCCCCAGAAAATCACATTGTATGATTTTTATGAATTTATTTGCAAAATATGGTGGAAAATAAGTAGTTGGTCAATAAAAAAAAGTTTCTCAATACTTTGTTATATACCCTTTGTTGGCAATGACACAGGTCAAACGTTTTCTGTAAGTCTTCACAAGGTTTTCACACACTGTTGCTGGTATTTTTGGCCCATTCCTCCATGCAGATCTCCTCTAGAGCAGTGATGTTTTGGGGCTGTCGCTGGGCAACACGGACTTTCAACTCCCTCCAAAGATTTTCTATGGGGTTGAGATCTGGAGACTGGCTAGGCCACTCCAGGACCTTGAAATGGTTCTTACGAAGCCACTCCTTCGTTGCCCGGGCGGTGTGTTTGGGATCATTGTCATGCTGAAAGACCCAGCCACGTTTCATCTTCAATGCCCTTGCTGATGGAAGGAGGTTTTGACTCAAAATCTCACGATACATGGCCCCATTCATTCTATCCTTTACACGGATCAGTCGTCCTGGTCCCTTTGCAGAAAAACAGCCCCCAAAGCATGATGTTTCGACCCCCATTCTTCACAGTAGGTATGGTGTTCTTTGGATGCAACTCAGCATTCTTTGTCCTCCAAACACAACGAGTTGAGTTTTTACCAAAAAGTTATATTTTGGTTTCATCTGACCATATGACATTCTCCCCAATGCTCTTCTGGATCATCCAAATGCACTCTAGCAAACTTCAGACGGGCCTGGACATGTACTGGCTTAAGCAGGGGGACACGTCTGGCACTGCAGGATTTGAGTCCCTGGCGGCGTAGTGTGTTACTGATGGTAGGCTTTGTTACTTTGGTCCCAGCTCTCTGCAGGTCATTCACTAGGTCCCCCCGTGTGGTTCTGGGATTTTTGCTCACCGTTCTTGTGATCATTTTGACCCCACGGGGTGAGATCTTGCGTGGAGCCCCTGATTGAGGGAGATTATCAGTGGTCTTGTATGTCTTCCATTTCCTAATAATTGCTCCCACAGTTGATTTATTCAAACCAAGCTGCTTACCTATTGCAGATTCAGTCTTCCCAGCCTGGTGCAGGTCTACAATTTTGTTTCTGGTGTCCTTTGACAGCTCTTTAGTCTTGGCCATAGTGGAGTTTGGAGTGTGACTGTTTGAGGTTGTGGACAGGTGTATTTTATACTGATAACAAGTTCAAACAGGTGCCATTAATACAGGTAACGAGTGGAGGACAGAGGAGCCTCTTAAAGAAGAAGTTACAGGTCTGTGAGAGCCAGAAATCTTGCTTGTTTGTAGGTGACCAAATACTTATTTTCCACCATCATTTGCAAATAAATTCATTAAAAATCCTACAATGTGATTTTCTGGAAAAAGTATTCTCAATTTGTCTGTCATAGTTGACGTGTACCTATGATGAAAATTACAGGCCTCTCTCATCTTTTTAAGTGGGAGAACTTGCACAATTGGTGGCTGACTAAATACTTTTTTCCCCCACTGTATATACATTATGGACAGTATATGGATAGAGTATGAAGTATGTCTGAAGAATAGTATATGTACAGCAATAGTTAAATAGGATAGCCTTGAATACAATACAGTATATACATATGAAATGAGTAAAACAGTATGTAAGCATTATTAAAGTGGCCAGTGTTCCATTATTAAAGTGGCCAGTGTTCCATTATTAAAGTGGCCAGTGTTCCATTATTAAAGTGGCCAGTGTTCCATTATTAAAGTGACCAGTGTTCCATTATTAAAGTGGCCAGTGTTCCATTATTAAAGTGACCAGTGTTCCATGTCTCTAGCAAGCCTCTAAGGTGCAGAGAGATTAGAGTAGAGTAACAGGTATTGCATTGATCTAAAGAAACACATCTGCTCACAGCTGCTCTTGACTCTCTTGACCAATCACGTTCAGGCGATTGGGGTCTTCGGCACCCTTTCAGCAGACAGCGTTATGTTTACTTTTCTCCCGGGATTTTTGATTGGCTAATTAGCTCAAGTGAAATCCATCACATTGTTGCAAGAAGTACCTGGCTGATGTAGTAATTCATTTGATGTTAGCTTGTATAGTGCTTTGTACCAGACTTGTATACTGCTGCATTTCTGTTATCTTGGGATGCATGTTAGGCTAAATGTTTTTCATAGATTATTTGTGAGGTTTTTGTGGATTCTAGTCCTGTTCTATGTTGGGTTTTAGGGATATTATAGTTTGGCTTCTAGACCTGTTCTCTCCTGTCTCCATACCAAGGTTAGTTATGACTACTGCAATGCATCACACTTCCATTTTAATTCATCACTGACTCTAAGTGTGTTTTTAACACATGCACACACACACACACACACACACATGCTCATACACACACACACGCTCATACACACACACACACGCTTATGCACACACAAACATTTCTCAGCTGTAAAGTTGATGTTTGAGTCTATCTCATGACTATGATTAGCATGATGTTAACTTCAGCTGCAACACTTTGTCTCCCTCCTCCTTTTCTGATGACTGTCCTTATCCTGTCCTCCCTCCCTCCATTACTCTCTCTTTCCTCCATCTCTTTCTCGTCTTCCATCTCTCTCTCTCTGTCTAGTGGTGAGTGTCAGTGTTTCAGGTATCTCTCTCTCTGTCTAGTGGTGAGTGTCAGTGTTTCAGGTCTCTATCTCTCTCTCTCTCTCTCTGTCTAGTGGTGAGTGTCAGTGTTTCATGTATCTCTCTCTCTCTCTCTCTCTCTCTCTCTCTCTCTCTCTCTCTCTCTCTCTCTCTCTCTCTCTCTCTCTCTCTCTCTCTCTCTGTCTAGTGGTGAGTGTCAGTGTTTCAGGTCTCTCTCTCTCTGTCTAGTGGTGAGTGTCAGTGTTTCAGGTCTCTCTCTCTCTGTCT
>NC_059192.1:12467042-12522042 GCF_020615455.1 Coregonus clupeaformis | reverse complement strand
TCTCTTCTCTTCTCTTCTATGAACCAGGGGTGGCCAACCCTCCTCATGGAGGGATACAGGTAATGCAGGATTTTGCTCCATAACACCTTTCAGCTAAACAAGTTCCTGAAAAAGGAGTTAATAAGTAAACTACAGCAATGTGTGATAGATTAGGTGAAAGCCTGCAGGAGGGCAGCGCTCCAGGAGGGTTGCTCTCCCCTGGGGTAACTGGACACAGTGAGAAGACCCTGACACCAAGGCCCTCCACCGATATAATTGTTCTATCACCATTGCCAGACAAGGTCACCTCTCCTTTTATCTGTAGTTAGTGTGTGTGTATCTCTCTGTGTGTGTGTGTGTGTGTATCTGTGTGTGTGTGTGTGTGTGTGTGTGTATCTCTCTGTGTGTGTGTGTGTGTGTGTGGACGTGTTTAACTATACTTGTGGGGACCAGAAGTCCAAATAAAAATGTTGTTAGTCCCCACAAGGTCAAATGATATTTCTAGGGGATTTAGTGATACGGTTAGAATTAGGTTTAGGGTTAGAATTAGGTTTAGGGTTAGAATTAGGAGCTAGGGTTAGGTTTAGGGTTAGAGTTAAGGTTAGGTTTTCGGGTTAAGGTTAGGGTTAATGTTAGGGTTAGGGTACAGGTTAGGGTTAGGTTTAGGGTTAGGGGTTAGGGAAAATAGGATTTTGAATGGGACTGAATTGTGTGTCCCCACAAGGTTAGTTGTACAAGACCGTGTGTATGTCTGTGTGTGTGTGTGTGTGTGTGTGTGTGTGTGTGTGTGAGAAAGAAGCCTTTCTTCCATGGCCTGCTCCAGCTCCTCTTAAATTAGCTATTCTGATCCTGCAGACCTCTCTACTCCCAGCTGGGATTATCTGAGGCCCTCCACATACTCACACACAGTCTCTGACGTTGACCTGTAGAGGTGAAAGGCGGCAGGTAACGTAAACTCTAATGCTAACCAGGCTAATTTGGCCTAACAGGTACATATTACTCACCCTATAAAGTCTGTAAAAGAATACACTCCTGGTTATCTGCTCTGACTGTGGGTCCATCTAGGAATGTGGCTGGTTCTCCTGCTGGGGTTTATTTTGGGGTGTATGGGCAACACATGGTGAATGTGAGGCATGCCCTCTGCCCAATGTGTGTATGGGGGGGTGCAGCTGTCTAATACCCCTCCTCTCACTGCGTTTTCCCACAGTGGCTGGGCGTGTGTGTGTGTGCCGTTGGGGTAAGGGTGGCTTAATGGATGTTCTGTGAGGCACCAGATTATGTGTGCACTCGACAGGGGATGTTTGTTTGTGGTTGGTTTGAGAGTCTTATATTTGAGATATTCTGCTGTTCAGCATGAAATGACTCTGCTACATGTCATCTGTCCCCTGTTCTTTCTTTCTTTCTTTCTTTCTTCTTTTTATTTAATTTACATTTTTTTAGGGGGTAGATCAGCTTTAATATTGCAGATAGATTGTAACTTCCGTCAATGTAATTGTCTGCGTCACTTCCAATCCCCCATATGTTTTTTTTTTCTCTCGCAAATATATATATTAGGGCTGTCAAATGCTTAAAATTTTTAATCAAATTAATCAGAATTTTCAGTGGATTAATCATGATTAATCACTATTTGCAATTACACCTGAATCCTAACCATTTTTTTCTGAAATGCATACCAAAAAGATAAATAAAGATATGATTTACTTGAGCCAAGACCTCTTTCCTTTTTCCTTTTCGTTTTCATAGAGCTCGTGGATTTTCTTCATAACTGTGGCTCTTGACGGTGGCTTATAGAATGAGTCTTGAGACGCCACTTGCAAAACATCAAGGAAACCTGAGTCTTCTACAATGCTAATGGGTCTACAATCCTTTGCAATCCATTTTGCTATTGTGTTGGTCAAATTATCTGAGGTTGATTTTGTTAATTGCCTGCAAACATTCAGCGTGGTCTGGCGCAAACCACTTGCTGAATCTGACGGCCCAGCAAACGCATGTTTGGCGTTGACATGGTACTTCAAGCTTGAACAGCTCCGGTGAAATTGAAACTCCTTCTTACAAATCTTGCAAATAACCTTGTACTTGTTAACTGTACCATCATCATTCTTTTTATATTTGAATCCGTCAATAGGCCCACTTTGCTCACCTTGCTCCATCTCGCCTCTAGCTCCCAACCACTTTCCTGACCTGAATAATTTGTCACACTGCGCATGCGTGAAATGCGTTAAAAAAATTGACGTAATTAACAGCAAACAACTAATTAACGTCGTTAACGCGCTATTTTTGACAGCCCTAATATATATATATATATATATTACATACATACACATATACATATCATTTTTTAAAATATATTTACCGTTATTACTTTCCAAGCCTCTACTTCCAGCTTATACATACTATATGCATTTTATGGACAGAGTCAATTTTACAATAATTATATTTTGTTTGTTTTTACTCCTGAACTTCCTCTACCGTCAACCTCTCTGATCATTTTCATGATGTCCATCCGGTTTGCTTCTATATGCCATATCTTTCTAACTGTGCTCTTTCACAAAAGCTCTCAACCTATAACCTATATACTTATTATGGACACAGTATGCTTACATTATTAGTTATCTTGTTGTTATTAGTTGTTGTTATTAGTCCCATCCTTCAATTCCATTCAACACCTCCCATCTATCTCTTAACACCATCCATATTGGATTTCTATTTGCCATATATTTTTCAACTGTACTGTGATGTTTTACAAAAGTTCTGAACCTTTCTATTCTCGTTGTTTCTACAGATTGTAAATTGAAAATAAACATTTTTGCTAAAAGTATTATTATATTATTGATCGATTGACTATGACTTTTCAGATCACCCAGTAATGCTATCGGCAGGGTTAGCTCCAGGCAAATATTGCAATCCTTTAGCCATTCCTGGACCTGTGTCCAAAAACAAGCTACAAATGGACAGTACCAAAACAAATGATCTAATGATTCTGTCTCTTCGCAGCAAAATCTGCAGAGCTGGGAAGATTGTATCCCCCACATAAATAACATTCTATTGGTAGCAATAATTTTATTTAGCATTTTTTTTTGAAAAATGCTAAGTTTTGAATCCGGTGTCGTTTTGTGTATCAGTTCATAAACACTATGCCATGGAATCGGTTTGTCAAAAATCTCGTCCTAACTATTTTGCAATCTATATGGGACGGCTGTCAATCCTTTGGTCCTTAAATGAAACTGGTACACTTTTTTATTTATCACAGTTTTCTTTAACCAATTATGTTCTTTAATGCAAGGCTGACAGACAAGTTCCTTACTTTTTCCCCCTTCCACTTTCCTCTTCCATTTGTGCAGTAATGCTGCAATTATCTGGTTGTAATTTTGGGTAGAGCAGACATTTCCATATGTTTTTGTTAGCTGCATGTGCGACATAACTCCACCAGTCCTACCGATGATATCATTTACGAAGATTATACCTTTTTTAAACATTTTGTCAAAAAAAATTGTTTTTTATCAATTAGTAATTTTGAGTTTAACCACAATATTTGTTGCATTATTTGTTCTGTCGTTTCTAAATAGATATGCCGATAGTGGACAACCTTGTTTCACTCCTCTTGACAGTTTAAAACTTTCTGAGATATAGCCATTATTTACTATTTTACACCTAGGGTTACTATACATGATTTTAACCCAATTTATAAGATATTCTCCAAAATTGAAATGCTACAGGCATTTATATATAAACCGCAGTCGTACTTTATCAAATGCCTTTTCGAAGTCTGCTATGAATAGCAGGCCTGGTTTCCCAGATTTTTCATAGTGTTCTATTGTTTCCAGTACTTGCCTTATATTATCGTCCATGTAAAAAACCTGTCTGATTAGAATGAATAATGTCCGACAATACCTTTTTAATTCTATGCGCTATACATTTTGCTAGAATTTTTGCATCACAACACTGAAGTGTAAGGGGCCTCCAATTTTTGAAATGGACTGGATCTTTATATTTTCCACTTGTATCCTGTTTCAGTAATAATGAAATCAGACCTTCTTCTTGAGTGTCTGATAATCTACCATTTGCATAAGTGTGGTTAAAACATGCTAATAACGGTCCTCTGAGTATATCAAAAAAGGTTTGGTATACCTCGACAGGTATGCCATCCAACCCTGGAGTTTTCACGAACTTAAAAGTCTTTAATTGCATCCAGAAGTTCCTCCTCTGTAATTTCACCTTCACATTAGTCTTTCTGTATGGCTGTTAATTTTATATTATCAATAGAAAAAAATCTCTACAATTAGCTTCAGTTAGAGGAGATGGAGGCGACTGAAACGAAAACATATGCTTAAAGTACTTTGTTTCCTCCTTCAAACTATATTTTGGTGAATCATGGGTGACTCCATCATTTGTAACCAGTTTCAGTAAATTCTTTTTGGTAGCATTCCTATGTTGAAGGTTGAAAAATAATTTGATTCATTTTTCCCCATATTCCATCCAGTTTGCTTTATTTTTATAATATATTACACTTGAACTTTCTCAATTTCTTTTGGTTTTTCCTCTAATTTATTCTGAGCCTCTATCTTCTTTCTTTCTTTCTTTCTTTCTTTCTTTCTTTCTTTCTTTCTTTCTTTCTTTCTTTCTTTCTTTCTTTCTTTCTTTCTTTCTTTCTTTCTTTCTTTCTTTCTTTCTTTCTTTCTTTCTTTTTTTTATCAAACGTTTTCTTAATGTTCTGAGAACATTACTTTAAATAGAACCATGAGCAAACCTTCAGACAACTTTATGCTGAAGTACTGAAATTCCCATTGAAGAACATTGTTTCTTAACATTCTCTGAATGTTCTGAAAACATTACTTTAAATAGAACCATGAGGAAACATTATTCTAAAGTATTGAAATTCCCACAGAAGAACGTTGTTACTAAACGTTCTCTGAACTATTTGAAAACATTCCCAATGTCAAACCAGTTGGAGAACGTTCCTAGAACATTACCAAAAGTGTAATTAAATGTAACTATGTTTGAACATTTAGAAAACGTTTTGTTAAAGTAACAAAATACCAAGAAAATACGTTATTTCGTCAAGTTCCTTAAATCTGCTCGGAATGTTCCAAAGCGAAGTAACTATCCTGCACCATTCCCAGAACGTTGTGGGAAGGTTGTATGCAAAATAACGATAGGACAACTATGCTCTCACGTTATGTGCTAGCTGGGATAGTCCCACACTTTGTTCTGTGTGGTTTATTGCAAAGTATTGGTCTTTGTCAGGCCAAAAGGGATGTTAGTATTGTGCATTGCATCATTTACCTAAGAATCAAAATCAGAAGTCTATCCACTACCCACCTGTTTAAATATTTTGAAAGGTCTTTGGTTTGGGGTTTTCTTGATCACATTCTTTCTTTTATTTACTTCTTGTTTGGACACCATTGTAGCTCATGGTTCACACCAGCCATGTCATCACTTTTCCTTCTACTGATAATTTGACCTCCTCTGCTTCGCCTCATAAAAATATTATTTGATGTATAGTTGACATAAAATATAGTTGATATGTATGAATATATGAATTTGAACGTAAAATAAGTATTTCATGACAATCAGAAACTAAAAGAGTTATCTAAAATGTCAGACAAAGAGAGCGAGAGACATGGATAGGGAGAGAAAATGGGACTTGTAGTTTAATAAAACAAAATGGAATGCGTTGGGAACTACAGAATAAAGGTGAAAATAAAGAATGAAGTTGATAAACAGATAAACGTGAGGATGTGCTAAAGACAAGCCTGTGGAAGGAGAGGAAGAGGAAAGATAGAGGAGAGGAGAGATGGATGAGAGGAGAGAAGGTACAACGTCCTTCCTAAGAGACAAACTGTAAGCTAACGCTGACCTGTAAAAGGATAGATTACATGCCTGCTGTGTGCTTCCATTGTGACTTTAGCTCAGCAGCCTAACACAGTCTTGTGGAGTGCAGGCGACCCAGATTAAAAATCCAGTTGGTCACATGAAGGCCTGAATCTGAACCAAAGATCTGACTGTATATGAGAACAATACTGTACTCATCTATGAAGCCGCAGTGCTGACCTCTTCCTTTTCATAGGATTTTTTTCATGATTATTGTGACTTCATTATTATTATGAAAATTATGAAATAGACTGTTTTTTTGTTGTTGCTTCATATAAATGTGTCAGAGTATTGCACAGTAGTACGCTCTGTGTCAGGATGCGTTTATTTAAAAAAAAATCTTTGACTTTTCCACATCATAAAGTGCATCCTTATTGTGATGAGAAAGGGAGTGGAGTGGTAGAAGGGAGGGAGGGAGGGAGGGAGGGAGGGGGGTAACAGAGAGGTTTTGTCTGATTGTTGATGTGAGAGCTGAGCTGTTCAGTTGTTGTTCTGTATTTCAGAGAAATAAAAACAGATGTGAAACTCTCCAGCTGTCTGTCTGTCTGTCTGTCTGTCTGCCTATGTCACCAACATCATGCAACCTCCGATTGGACTGGGTAAGAGAGATGAGGTGGGTAGGCATTATATTATAATCATCATCTGGGACAGTTCCTACCGTTGTCCACAAGGTGGCGGTGCTGCTTAGTTATTAGCTCAGTCTCAATCTCATCATAGGGTTATTGATGGATCCCTTACGAAAAACCACGAGTTTCACATGTGAACACGTGAAGTGTTCCAAAAACACATGTTTTCATTTGATCACTCATGCTCTTATGTGAAGTTAAATGTGATAACATGTGACAACATGCAAAGCACCGTGATAACATGAAGATGAATATATATATATCATCATACAAACCACTTCACTGGGGGAAGGTAGCTAGCTGCCTTCATGGATGTTTTATTATCATGTCTATGTTGAAGACAGTTTTGCAGCAGCTCCTGTAAACTGTGTTCTAAATTCCCACATCATGTTCTGTCAGTCACATACCATCCCAGAGCTGTGAAACCCTACCTACCCTCTGACCTACGACCCATGCTGGATCGCTATCTTTAGCCGCAAACTTTAGCCTCATCCGAGCCCAGGGGGAGGTGAGGGTTGTGGTCAGGGTTCTTCTGCTGCAAAGCAAAATGGCTGCCGTGGCATGACTCAGGTGAGTGGTGGAAAGACTGGAATGAATAACCCCAAACAGTGTCAAGTATGTTGTGTCTGAGGAGAAAACACTAATGCTAATCTTTATCACGAGAATGGCTACACTCCTACTGGTGATCACTGGTACTGCACTCAGCTGTCAGGGGCCTTTTGCTCTCTTGGCGTTAGGCCTTCGCACACACACACACACACACACACACACACACACACACACACACACACACACACACAAACTACCAGGAGGGCCTCTCCTATTTTAAGTCCTGTTGATCTCCAGTCATCTGGTTGAGTGCTGAGTGCTGGACTCTAAACACCGACTCATTTTTACAATGTGATCAGAGTAAAGACATCAGAGTAACTACTACCCCCCCAACACACACACTACCTGACCACCATCATGGGGCTACTATCCAGTCCCTGCACTCATAGGTCTTCAGTTATGCCATCATAGGTCTAGAGTTGGTGCTAGGTTTATGGTTCAGGGGTCAGAGATCAGGGTTGAGGGTTGAGGGTTAGCTTTGAGGTAGGTCGTTAAAGTCGGATGCGTAGTAAATTCTCTACTGATGCTCAGACACTAGCTCTGTCTCACTCTGTCCCTCTCTCTTTCTCTCTCTCTACCCATATCTGATTGTCTCGCTCTCTATCTCCCCTCTCTTTCAGTATGCTCTCTCTCTTCGCTCTCAATTCAATTTCAATTCAATTTCAATTTAAGGGCTTTGTTGGCATGGGAAACGTATGTTAACATTGCCAAAGCAAGTGAAATAGATAGTAAACAAAAGTGAAATAAACAATAAATATTAACAGTAAACATTACACTCAGAAGTTTCAAAAGAATAAAGACATTTCAAATGTCATATTATGTATATATACAGTCTCTCTCTCTCTCTCTCTCTCTCTCTCTCTCTCTCTCTCTCTCTCTCTCTCTCTCTCTCTCTCTCTCTCTCTCTCTCTCTCTCTCTCTCTCTCTCTCTCTCTCTCTCTCTCTCTCTGTGGTCAGTTGGGTAACAGATCTGAGTGATATGGGACACAGCCAGCTGTTTATTCTAAAGGTATAAAGTCTGTCTGAAGGGTAGACTGGACACTTCACCATGGTGAGAAACACACTTCTCGGGGAGCGAAGGGAAGGGGGGTAAGTGATTATCTTTCTCTATCCTCTATTCCGTCCTCCCTCCCTCTTCCCACTACCCCCCAATATACTGGTCTATACATAGACCACAGGAGCATCTGAGAGATAATATCAGTCTCCTGGTAGACCCTTAAGCAGCTCCCGCCCACCCTGGCCTCCATAGCCCAGCTCCTTACTGTGATAGGTTTTCACACTCTCTCTCGGGTGTACATGAGGGTAGGCACTGGGACGCTTTCTGGAATACTTTCAGCTCTTCTTCTCCTCCTGGAACATTCTTTTCGTCTTCTCTAATTCCTGAGGATTCTACTGAGGTAAGGCTGAGTTTGTGACATCACTGCCCACACAATCCCTGGTCCTTTGTAGCTCAGTTGGTAGAGCATGATGCTTGTAACGCCTTCGTAGTGGGTTCAATTCCTAGGACCAGCTGTACATAAAATGTATGCACACATGCCTGTAAGTCGCTTTGGATAAAAGCTTTTTCTAAATGGCGTCTATTATCTCACCCAGACTTATGGGTTATCTGGTGGTGATAAGAATGGACTGATGTAGGTCTAAATGTCAGCCAGGTATGGACAAGCTCACGTTTAAGGGGTGAATTGAGCGATATAGTGGTTTTAGATTTGATTCAACATGGGTTTATGCCATGCAAGGCCTGCATTGCACTAGGCTGGGCTTTGCTGTGCTGTTTCAGGCGGAAATGTCCTTGTCAGTGTATATCATGTGTCCTCCACGTACGGCAGCATGTCATATGTATCACAGCATAAATTAATGAATGTATTAATGGTATCAACTCACATCGCTTTATAAATATTGGCTAGTAGCTGCATAGATTTAGCAATTTATACTCTTCAACACTCATCGGGTACAAACCATTCACATTCCATGTCCATCAGGCTGGAGTGGGTTTGGAATGTCAGTGGTATGATTGGGCATTCACGTGCTTGGAGTCGTAAGTCCGACATGATTGAGTTCAAGTGCTTCTGAAGTTAGAACAATTCTTCAACCAATAAGAATTTACCTAGCGAGTACATAACGTTTTGAGAACCATGTTTCTTAGAGCTTCGTGAGAGTGTGGTTGTCCTATGGTTATTTTGCATACAACCTTCCAACAACTTTCTGGGAATGGTGCAGGATAGTTGCTTGGCTTTGGAACATTCTCAGCACATTTAAGGAACTTGACAAAAGAAAACAGTATTTTCTTGGTATTTCATTACTTTAACAGAACATTTCTTAAAAGTTCAAACATGGTTACATTTAATTTAAATTTTGCTAATGTTCCAGGAATGTTCTTCAACTGGTTTGACATTGGGAATGTCCTCAAATAGTTCAGAGAATGTTAAAAAACAACTTTCTTCTGTGGGAACTTCAGTTCTTCAGCGTAGCGTTTCCTACCGATTTCCTCATTGTTCTATTAAAGTAATGTTCTCAAATTGTTCCGAGAACATTAAGAAAACGTTCAATTAAAAACCACCAGAAAACTTTAGTAATGTTCAGAGAATGTTATTTAAAAACATATACATTCTGTTCTCAGTATCAACAAAACTCTCTCTTCCTCTATCTTGTTAAGTGTGTTCAGGTGTTGGCCACGCCCACTAATTGGCCACACCTGGTCTTAATGAGTGCTTGTTTCCTTTGAAATGGGGTCTGTTTGAATAGACTAAAATGAACAGCTTTGTATGAGTTAAAAACACATGGCTTGCTATCTCCATCCTGGGGTGCGTTTATACAGGCTGCCTAATTCTCATAGTTTTTTCACTAATTGGTCTTTTGACCAATCAGATCAGCACTTTTGTCAATAATTGGGAAAAAGATCAGAATTGAGCTGCCTGTGTAAATGCAGCCCTGGTGGCGAAGTGGACTAATTCCATGGATAGAGACCAGAAGTTCATAGGTTCGAATTCCACTGATGCCTTGTCATAACAAAAAAGAAATGTGTTTGCATGATTAATGCCTAAGGATTTTTTCCCCATGTGTCTTATCTGTGCTTGGAGTTTAAAAAAATATGTTCCCCAAATAAGCTAGCAGTGTCATTAAAAGTGTTATTGAAACATACAGTGAACGTTTTAAAGAAGATATTCAAAAACCTAATCTATAATTTCCGTTCTCAGAGCATTAATAATTTCTGTTCTCAGAGCGTTAATAAAACCTCCCTGGAAAACTTTCAAGGAACCAGAGTAAAACATTCTTAGAACCTTCAGCAGACATTTTCATACAAATATATAAACCAAGGTTAATTATTTATTATAAATTATAATATGGTCATTCCATTTGTCATCATCTTTTGGTTGAAAAGGTGAAAGGTCAATGGTGGAATGTCACGACTCGGCAACTCGGGTAACAATATTTTCTCTGAGTTTCCCACTTGGAGGGTCAATCGAAAAAAACGTCCCAGTCAGAACTCCAAACTTCCGATAACTCCGACAGCACGTGAACGTCTCATAAGAGATTATGGTGGGAGTTCTAGAGGATGAGCTGAGTGTTTCGGGAATCGGGACGTGTGTGTTTGGGAATGTGCTGACTGATGAAGTTCCCTGTCAGCTGTCCTCCATGGAGATGTATCTGCAGCTAAAACAGGAATAGTGAGGGGGATAGGAGCCCTTGTGCTGGGGGTAACGGGACCCCCAGACCCTCAGGCCGTCAGCCTCACAACATCCTGAAGTTGGGGGACTTTTCCCAACGCTAACCCATCAGGAGCTCCATAAGCCCTGCATTCTTCCCCCTCTCCCTATGTCTACCCAGGGGACCCTGGTGCGATCAAGGTGTATGTGAGTGTGTGTATGCGTATGTGGTGTGTGTCAGTGTCTATGTGATGTGTGTGTGTGTGAGTGAGTGGTGACAGTGACACTCAGCAGAGCTGCTGTGGAACACGTAGTAATAATAGCGGCAGGGTGTTGGATTCCAGCAGGAGCTTCAATTACAGCAGATTCAATCAATTACATCAACTACAGTATGGAAGATAAACCCACAGACCCAGAGCTACAGAGTAATGGCTCCCTGGAACCCCACCTTAAATCTAATGGTGTTGTGATCCAGCAAACAGATGGACAGAAGTGACCAACCACCCAGTCTTTAGTTGTGACACAGGAGGGGAAATGACCCACCATCATCAGCGTCATCATCATCCGTCTAATCGACAGTCTGTGATTGGCTGTTAATTCTAACTGTGTCTTTCTGATTGGTACAGGCTGCAGGCATGCCTCTCTCAATTCCCGCCCCCCCTAACAAGAGGAAGAAGGTCAACAAGATCATTACCGATCTGACCAACATCACCCAGGATGGTATGATGCATACACACACACACACAATCAATCAACATTTTTTATAAAGCTGATGTCACGAAGTGCTTATACAGAAACCCAGCCTAAAACACCAGAGCGCAAGCAATGCAGATGTAGAAGCAAGGTGGCTAGGAAAAGCTCCCTAGAAAGGCAGGAACATTGGAAGAAACCTAGAGAGGAACCAGGCTCTGAGGGGTGGCCAGTCCTCTTCTGGGTGTGCCTGTGGAGATTATAAGAGTACATAGCCATTGTCAGATCGTTCTTCAAGATGTTCAAACGTTCACAGATGACCAGCAGGGTCAACTAATAATCACAGTGGTTGTAGAGGGTGCCGCAGGTCAGTACCCCAGGAATAAATGTCAGCTGGCTTTTCATAGCCGAGAAAGCAGGTCGAGACAGCAGGTGCGGTAGACAGAGAGAGAGAGAGGGGGGGAGAGAGAGAGAGAGAGAGAGAGAGAGAGAGAGAGAGAGAGAGAGAGAGAGAGCGAGAGAGAGAGAGAGAGAGAGGGGGGGGGGGGACAGAGAGGGCAGCAGGCAGAACAGCAGAAACTGGATCAGCAGCACGACCAGGTGGACTGGGGACGGGGACAGACAGCAGTCGTCAGGCCAGGTAGTCCTGAGGCATGGTCCTAGGGCTCAGGTGCTCCGGGAGGGGAGAGCAAGAGCGAAATGGGAGAATTAGAGGGATCATACTTAAGATCACACAGGACATCAGATAAGAAAGGAGAATTACACCAGATAGGACAGACTGATCCTAGCCCTCCGGCACATAGACTATTGCAGCATAGATACTGGAGACTGAGACGGGGAGTTGGGGGGCACGGAGAGTGGAGCACTTCACACACATACACACACACACACACACACACACACAATCCTCTCAGCACAGGATTGCTTTGCCAGCTCCCAGCTTTAAAGCTGTGTGTGTGTGTGTGTGTGTGTGTGTGTGTGATGTGGCTGGGCTCCAGGTGTTATGAGTGATATCAGAGTGTGTCTAGCGGATGTTGAAGAGAATGTTTTATGGGGACGAGAGGAGAGCAGCCAGCCGTCTGCAAAACCCATTTGACACTTTTATTAGAGAGGGAGAGAGAGACAGAGAGAGACAGAGAGAGAGAGAGAAAGAGAGAGAGAGAGATTTGGAGGGAGAGAGAGACAAAGAGAAATAGAGAGGTTTGGAGGGAGAGAGACAGAGAGAGAAAGAGAGAGAGGTTTGGAGGGAGAGAGAGAAACAGAGCGAGAGAGAGAGAGAAAGAGAATGAGGTTAGGAGGGAGAGAGAGAGAGAGAGAGAGAGAGAGAGAGAGAGAGAGAGAGAGAGAGAGAGAGAGAGAGAGAGAGAGAGAGAGAGAGAGAGAGAGAAAAGGAGGATGTATAATGGTAATATTTCCACCTTACTCTCAGATAGGTTAGTTGGAGTTTTTGCCATATTTTTTGCACCTATCTACATTTTCAGATCTACAGAGCCTAGGAGTTGGAGTTTAGACTAGAGGATGGGGGGTAAATGGGTAAGGATTGATATCGGACTGGGAAGATAATATTGATTGTTAATTGATTGGATAAATATAGCACGTTTCCAGTGCTCAAAGCGCTTTATATAGTAAAGTGGGAACTGTGGTGCTGTGTAAATTTAGCATTGTATTCAATGAATTCATGGATATGTAAATGACATTTAATCTCATCCAATGCCTGATATTGTGTTTCCCCCTTCTCCAGACGAAGAGTTGGATCCTGAGGCATCAGAGTTTGATCTGGGCACAAAGATCAAGACTCCTAAAGACACCATGCTGGAGGAACTGTCTCTGTTGACCAACAAGGGATCCAAGATGTTCAGGATGAGGCAACAGAGAGTGGAGCGCTTCATCATCACCAACGAGAATATGGTGAGGACAGGGAGACAGAGGGGGAGGGGAGGTCTGTTTGTCAGTGAGTGTCTTTGCACACTGATCTGGCTTTGTGTGTCTGTGTGTGTGTGTATGTGTGTGTGTGTGTGCGTGTATGTGTGTGTGTGCGTGTATGTGTGTGTGTGTGTGCGTGTATGTGTGTGTGTGCGTGTATGTGTGTGTGTGTGTGTGTGTGTGTGTGTGTGAAGGCCTAATGCCAAGGGAGCCCCAGAGAGCTGAGTGTTTAAGTGTACCAGTGTGTGTGAGTGTGTGTGTGTGTGTGTGTGTGTGTGTGTGTGTGTGTGTGTGTGTGTGTGTGTGTGTGTGTGTGTGTGTGTGTGTGTGTGTGTGTGTGTGTGTGTGTGTGTGTGTGCTTATCTGACTTTGTGTCCTGCCTCATCTAGCAGAAACTCCAGCAGCTGGTTCCATCCCTGGGGTGTGAGACGACAGCCCCACCACTCACTCAGGAACCTGAGCATGGTAGAACTAAGCACTTTTACATTCCATTAGTTCCATTGTACCAAGCTAAATCAAGCACACCTCAAGCATGTGAAAGTATTTGACATTCATATGTGTTGAACGGCTGGTCTGATATCAACACGTGTGCGATGGCGTTGTGTTTATCTAGAGGAGGATAAGGAAGCAGAGAAAGAAAAGAGGAGGCAGCAGTATGTGCGTACCTACGTGTCGCCATGGGAACGGGCCATGAGGGGAGACGAGTCCCTGACCTCTACCATGCACCACCGCATGGCTGGACCACATACCCCCCACGACATGCCCAAGTTCAAGAGCTTCAATAGGTAAAACCTACAGTCTATAGTGTTGGCAGCTATGACATGGCCTTCAATCTGCTGATGTAACTACCATGTATACTGTACATAATGATAGTAATATTTGATTGACAGGACGGCCCTGCCCTATGGCGGCTCCGAGAACGCGGGAGGCCACTTGACCTTCGAGCCTCCTGAGATCCTATTCGCCCCAGTGGAGGCGGAGTCCCTCCACTCCCTGCAGGGGGACATTAGGTCCCGCCCCTCGTTCAACCGCACCCCCATCGGCTGGGTGTGTAACCTGGAGGACAACTCACACATCCACATGGAGCTGGACAACATGCTGCCCTTCGACGGAGAGACGGACGATCTGTAGACACACACACACAACCCTGCCATACCCACACACATATGTTGATATGTATTTATTTGCATGAAACCTACGTGGCTGAAGAGAGAAGAGACAGAAGGTGATGGTGATGATGAAGGTGATGGTGATGATGAAGGGGATGGTGATGATGAAGGCGATGGTGATGATGACAGTGAAAAAGAAAGTGATGAAGATAATAAGACAATAACCTTGACAGTTGAAAATATAGCCTGGATGAAATTGCATTTACCAATAAACCTTTCCGTGTACAGAAATCCTGGCTACTGAGCTCTGCTTATTTTCAGTTGATCATATCCCTCAACACATTAGAATTCAGGTCTAGTTTCGTCATGACGTCATTGGTACAGTATCACAGAGGCAGTTCAGTTCATTGACCAGGAGAGGGCGGCCGGGAGCCGTTCAGTCCCACAGTGACGTCACTCTCTGTGAGCGAGATCGGAAAGACGGGCATGCTATCGCGAGAGCAGTGTGCCGCGGCCGCAGCACTGGATGGAAACCTGGATTGCGCCCCTCTCCTCTCCATCGTTATTTTTTTACAGCGACAGCACGAGTCTCGAACGGGACACTAACGGGACCCGAGGTGAGCACGCATTCTTTAAACTCCATCTACGAGAGATAAAGGAAGGGACACGTTGTATTCCTTCAACAGTAAATAAATGCAGCTGACGCACGCGGAAAAGTCAGTTCGAGAGGACGTGCGTGGTGCCGCGCGGCCAGATGTGCGTATGCTTGTTAGGATGCTCTCTCTCTCTCTCTCTCTCTCTCTCTCTCTCTCTCTCTCTCGGTTCGATTCCCACTCACTCTGGATAAGACCGTCTGCTAAATGACTAAAACGTAAAACGAGTGCATCATTAGGATCGTTTCATAACAGACAGAGATTCTGATGACCAGATTTACCCTTTCAGAGTTGGTAGATATTGTGTAGATACCTAATGCTTTTAAACGTATTATCGGACCTAGCCTATAAACGGTTCAGTTGGGCTATTCTATTTTTAATTACAGTTGGTTTGCGTTAACTATTAACGGCCCTGCGACTTGTTGATCGAAAGCTACAACCTCAGCCCCGGTAGCAGGTGTCATCAGTCCAGGTATTGATTTACCGCTGCTGTTTGGTCTGTATTGATGAGGTCAGTGGTGTAGTGAAGGGTGTACGCAGATATACGCCGTATACCCACTTATTTTTCAGTGGGCATTGCATATATTCACTTCTCAATCCCCATTGATAGGTATCAAAGTAGTGTAGTGTGTAGTATCAATTTAGGACTGATGCAACATATCGGAATGTTTAGCTTAAAATGTTGATAAACTATTATTTCTTCACATTCTAGGCACAGCAATGTACACAAGGCAGTAGGCCTACACGTGAATGTTCCAAAATGCAATTTGCGGGAAAACACATGCAAGCTGTTTCATGGACAGAGATGGAAATGTCCTTTAGAAAGAGGGGGGATTTAAAGATGCAACAACTATCGTGGGTTGCTAATATGATTAGGATAATGCCTTTGGCTGCTAGACATTGAAAAACAGTTGAAAGAAAACCAATAGAACAGGAGAACACATAATGAGTAAGTCTTTATCAAAATAATCGCCTCCACGTTTTGAAGCAAGGTAAGACATGCCTCATACTATGAAGTAAATGGCTAATGATAGACCTAACCGTCTTCTGGTAGATGGAAAGGCTTAACCAAAAACCTTCTCAATTAAATGTTAACTAGCTTTTGCAAACTCCATCTCATGTGCTACAGAAACAATGCTAATCAAACAACAGTGCTAGGTGCCTGCACACTTGAATTAAAGGATAACTACTCTCAAAAATATACATTTCTTTGATTTTTCCCAGACCTCAAAAGTAGTCTCCTGATGTGGTTTAAGTATTGTTATAGACTTAGAACATAAATGTTGTTGTTTTTCTGTTTAAAAATAAAATGTGTGACCTTGAGACAAAAACCTGAAAAAAAGGTGAATTTCTGATTCAGTTTATCTGTTTCAATAGTAGGACTACGATTAGCCTACTGCACAGTACAGCTGGGGTTGGCTTGACTGTGAAAGACCAATATGGGATTAATCATTTTAGGTAATTCAGAGTGTTTTCTTAGGTAATTCAGAGTGGTTTCTTAGGTAATTCAGAGTGTTTTCTTAGGTAATTCAGAGTGGTTTTTTTGGTAATTCAGAGTGTGTTTTTTTGGTAATTCAGAGTGGTTTTTTTGGTAATTCAGAGTGTGTTTTTTTGGTAATTCAGAGTGGTTTTTGTAGGTAATTCAGAGTGTTTCTCATAGGATTTTTCACACAGGGTGCCTTTCCTTTGCCGAGCGGGCCAAAATGAGAGTAAAACCACTTCTCCAGGCACCACTACACCACTGGATGAGGTTGTCTGTTACTGTCCATACTAGCACTCATGACTACACACACACACACACACACACTGTACATACATACACTGTACATACATATACACAAATGCTTGCAAGTTAAGCATTTCACTGTACTCGTGCAAGTAACAATAAAACTTCAAACATGAAACACACACACGTTAGAATCACCTTTGGCAGCGATTACAGCTGTGAGTCTGTCTAGGTGTCTCTAAGAGCTTTGCACACCTGGAATGTACAATATTTGCACATTATTATTATTTTTAATTCTTCAAGCGGTTAAGAGTGTTGGGCCAGTATCCGAAAGGTTGCTGGTTCGACTCCCCAAGCCAACCAGGTGAAACATTTGTCAGTGCCCTTGAGCAAGGCACTTAACCCTAATTGCTCCTGTAAGTCGCTCTGGATAAGAGCGTCTGCTAAATGACTAAAATGTAAATGTAAAAGGTGGTTGTTGATCGTTGCTAGACAGCCATTTTCAAGTCTTGCCATAGATTTTCAATCCGATTTAAGTGAAAACTGTAACTAGGCCACTCAGGAACATTCAATGTCGTCTTGGTAAGCAACTCCAGTGTATATTTGGCCTTGTGTTTTACGTTATTGTCCTGCTAAAATGTGAATTTGTCTCCCAGTGTCTGTTGGAAAGCAGACCCATAACATGATACAGCCACCACCATGCTTGAAAATATGAAGAGTGATGTGCTGTGTTGGATTTGGCCCAAACATAACGCTTTGTATTCAGGACAGCCATTAAACTCTGTAACTGTTTTAAAGTCACCATTGGCCTCGGTGAAATCCCTGAGCGGTATCCTTCCTCTCCGGCTACTGAGTTAGGAAGGATGCCTGTATCTTTGTAGTGACTGGGTGTATTGATACACCATCCAAAGTGTAATTAATAACTTCATCATGCTCAAATGGATATTCAATGTCTGCTTTTTTATTTTGTACCAATCTAGCAAAAGGTGCCCTTCTTTGCGAGGCATTGGAACACCTCCCTTGTCTTTGTGGTTGAATCTGTGTTAGAAATTCACTACTCAACTGAGGGACCTTACAGATAATTGTATGTGTGGGTTACAGAGATGAGGTAGTCATTAAAAAACTATGTTAAACACTATTAGTGCTCACAGAGTGAGTGCATGCAACTTATTATGTGACTTGTTAAGCACATTTATTCCTGAACGTATTTAGGCTTGCCATAACAAAGGGCTTGAATATTTATAGACTCAAGACATTTCAGCTTTTCATTTTTAATTAATTTGTAAACATTTCTAAAAACATAATTCCACTTTGACAATATGGAGTATTGTGTGTAGGCCAGTGACACAAAATGTCAATTTAATCAATTTTAAGTTCAGGCTGTAACGCAACAAAATGTGGAAAAGGTCAAGGGGTGTGAATACTTTCTGAAGGCACTGTAGATGGAAATGTGGTCAGGTAGAACTTATGGAATTCCACGTTGGTTTGGAGACTGTAGTTACAGTGCATTTGGAAAGTATTCAGACCACTTGACTTTTTCCACATTTTGTTACGTTACAGCCTTATTCTAAAAGGGATTACATTGTTTTTCCCCTCATCAATCTACACACAATACCCCATAATGACAAAGCAAAAACAGTTTTTAATTTATTTTTGCAAATGTATAAAATAAAATGAAATATCACATTTACATAAGTACTCAGACCCTTTACTCAGTACTTTGTTGAAGCACCTTTGGCAGCGATTACAGCCTCGAGTCTTCTTGGGTATGAAACTGCAAGCTTGGCACACCTGTATTTGGGGATTTTCTCCCATTCTTCTCTGCAGATCCTTTCAAGCTCTTTCAGGTTGGATGGGGAGCGTCGCTGCACAGCTATTTTCAGGTCTCTCCAGAGAATGTTCGATCGGGTTCAAGTCAGGGCTCTGGCTGGGCCACTCAAGGACATTCAGAGACATGTCCCGAAGCCACTCCTGCGTTGTCTTGGCTGTGTGCTTAGGGTTGTTGTCCTGTTGGAAGGTGAACCTTCGTCCCAGTCTGAGGTCCTGAGCGCTCTGGAGCAGGTTTTCATCAAGGATCTTGCTGTACTTTGCTCCGTTCATCCTTCTCTCCATCCTGACTAGTCTCCCAGTCCCTGCCGCTGAATAACATCCACCACGGCATGATGCTGCCACCACCATGCTTCACCGTAGGGATGGTGCCAGGTTTCCTCCAGACATTCAGGCCAAAGAGTTCAATCTTGGTTTCATCAGACCAGAGAATCTTGTTTCTCATGGTCTGTGAGTCTTTAGGTGCCTTTTGGCAAACTCCAAGCGGGCTGTCATGTGCCTTTTACTGAGGAATGGCTTCCATCTGGCCACTCTACCATAAAGGCCTGATTGGTGGAGTGCTGCAGCGATGGCTGTCCTGGAAGGTTCTCCCATCTCCACAGAGGAACTCTGGAGCTCTGTCAGTGTGACCATTGGGTTCTTGGTCACCTCCCTGACCAAGGCCCTTCTCCCCCGATTGCTCAGTTTGGCCGGGCGGCCAGCTCTAGGAAGAGTCTTGGTGGTTCCAAACCTCTTCCATTTAATAATGATGGAGGCCACTGTGTTCTTGGGGACCTTCAATGCTGCAGAAATGTTTTGGTACCCGTCCCCAGATCTGTGCCTTGAAAATCCTGTCTCGGAGCTCTACGGACAATTCCTTCAACCTCATGGCTTAGTTTTTGCTATGACACGCACTGTTAAACTGTGCAACCTTTATATAGACAGGTGTGTGCCTTTCCAAATCATGTCCAATCAATTGAATTTACCACAGGTGGACTCCAAGTTGTAGAAACATCTCAAATGTGACACTCTGGCTCTATGGACGTTTATATTGAGCCAGGGGTTGTTCTTTTTCGTGTGTTTGGGTGTATTTCATTTGGTGGTGTTGGGGATGGGTGAGTTTCATTTGTTTGTGTCATGTGGTGATTGGTCGATGACTCCCAATCGGAGGTAACGAGTGTGCTGTCGGCTCGTTATCTCTGATTGGGAGCCATATATATTCTGTGTGTTTTCTCCTTTGTGTTGTGGGTTATTGTTTCTTTGTTGCTGTTTGTCGTATTTCAGTATAGAACTTCACGTATCGTCTTTTTGTTGTTTTTTCGTGGTTGCTTTGATTAATAAAGTCATCATGTTCACTCGTAACGCTGCGCATTGGTCCAATCCTTCAGACGATCGTGACAGAATAACCCACCAAAAAAGGACCAAGCAGCGCGTCCAGAGCAAGGGGTCTGGACACAGGAGTTATGGATGCCTCCTAAGGACTTTTGGACATGGGAGGAGATTCGGGCTGGAAAGGGTCCTTGGGCACAACCGGAGGAACATCATCGCCCTCGTGAAGAGCTGGAGGCAGCTGCAGCCGAGAGGAGGTGGTCTGAGGAGGAATATCACCGCCCTCGTGAAGAGCTGGAGGCAGCTGCAGCCGAGAGGAGGTGGTATGAAGAGGAAGCGCGGAGTCGAGGCTGGAAGCCCGTGGTTACTCCCCAAAAATTTTTTGGGGGGGCACATGGTCAGGCGCCTGGGCAGCAGGAGGCTGCCACAGGGAGAAAAGGAGAGAAGGCTATCGGATTACGGGAGCCATTGGCGAGTAGAGGGAGGGAAGTTGTTGTGGCACGGCATGAGAGACTGAAGTGTGTTCCCAGTCTGGTCCGGTCCGTTCTTGATCCCCAGTTAAGGCCAGTGGTGGGTGTTCCCGGTACGGTCCGGCCTGTTCCTACTCCACGCACCAGGTCCACGATGTGCGTCGCCAGCCGGCCTGAACTGGCCGTCTGCCCAACGGCGCCTGAACTGCCCGTCTGCCCAACGCCCGTCTGAACTGCCCGTCTGCCCAACGCCGTCTGAACTGCCCGTCTGCCCAACGCCGTCTGAACTGCCCGTCTGCCCAACGGCGCCTGAACTGCCTGGCTGCCCAACGCCGTCTGAACTGCCCGTCTGCCCACGCCGTCTGAACTGCCCGTCTGCCCAACGCCGTCTGAACTGTCCGTCTGCCCAACGCCGTCTGAACTGCCCGTCTGTACTGAGCCTGCAAAGCCGCCCGTCTGCCATGAGCCTTCAGGAGCCGTCCGCCAGACCGGAGCCGCTAGAGCTCTCCGCCAGACAGGATCAGCCAGAGCCTTCCGCCAGACAGGATCAGCCAGAGCCTTCCGCTCAGACAGGATCAGCCAGAGCCTTCCGCCAGACAGGAGCAGCCAGAGCCTTCCGATCAGACCCGGATCAGCGCGAGATCCGTCCAGCCAGCCATGAGCAGCCAGATCCGTCAGCCAGCCATGAGCAGCCAGATCCGTCAGCCAGCCGACGAGCAGCCAGATCCGTCAGCCAGCCACGAGCAGCCAGATCCGTCAGCCAGCCATGAGCAACCAGATCCGTCAGCCAGCCACGAGCAGCCAGACCCGTCAGCCAGCCGCGAGCAGCCAGACCCGTCAGCCAGCCGCGAGCAGCCAGATCCGTCAGCCAGCCAGAGCAGCCAGATCCGTCAGCCAGCCGCGAGCAGCCAGATCCGTCAGCCAGCCATGAGCAGCCAGATCCGTCAGCCCCGCCCAGGATCCGCCAGATCCGTCAGCCAGCCAGGATCCGCCAGAGCCGTCCTGCCAGGATCCGCCAGAGCCGTCCAGCCAGGATCCGCCAGAGCTGTCCAGCCAGGATCCGCCAGAACCGTCTAGCCAGGATCCGCTGAGCCGTCCAGCCAGGATCCGCCAGAGCCGTCCCAGCAAGGATCCGCCAGAGCCGTCCAGCCAGGATCCGCCAGAGCCATCCAGCCAGGATCCGCCAGAGCCGTCCAGCCAGGATCCGCCAGAGCCGTCCAGCCAGGATCCGCCAGAGCCGTCCCAGCCTGGATCCGCCAGAGCCGTCCGCCGGGATCCGCCAGAGCCGTCCCCGCCAGGATCCGCCAGAGCCGTCCCGCCAGGATCCGCCAGAGCCAGCCAGCCAGGATCCGCCATCTAGTCAGGTACTGCCCCTTAGCCCGGTGCTGCCCCTTAGTCCGGTGCTGCCCTTTAGCCCGGTGCTGCCCCCTGAGTCCGGTGCTGCCCCTGAGTCCGGTGCTGCCCCTTAGTCGGTGCTGCCCCTGAGTCGGTGCTGCCCTTAGCCCGGTGCTGCCCTTAGCCCGGTACTGCCCCTTAGCCCTGTACTGCCCCTTAGTCCGGTACTGCCCGTAGTCGGTGCTGCCTGTAGTCCGGTGCTGTCCCTTAGCCCGGTGCTGCCCCTTATCCCGGTGCTGCCCCTTATCCCGGTGCTGCCCCTAGGGCGATGCTGCCCCTTAGTCCGGGGTTGCCCCTTAGTCCAGGTGGGGTTAGGTGGAGGGTGGTCATTGGGAGGAGGCTACCGAAGCAGGGTGGTGACTGTGGTGGGGTGGGGATCACGACCGGGGCCAGAGCCGCCACCATGGACAGACGCCCACCCAGACCCTCCCCTAGTCCTGATGTTGGTGCGCCCGGAGTTCGCACCTTTAGGGGGTACTGTGACACTCTGGCTCTATGGACGTTTATATTGAGCCAGGGTTGTTCTTTTCGTGTGTTTGGGGTGTATTTCATTTGGTGGTGTTGGGGATGGGTGAGTTTCATTTTGTTTGTGTCATGTGGTGATTGGTCGATGACTCCCAATCGGAGGTAACGAGTGTCAGCTGTCGGCTCGATTATCTCTGATTGGGAGCCATATATATTCTGTGTGTTTTCTCCTTTGTGTTGTGGGTTATTGTTTCTTTGTTGCTGTTTGTCGTATTTCAGTATAGAACTTCACGTATCGTCTTTTGTTGTTTTTCGTGGTTGCTTTGATTAATAAAGTCATCATGTTCACTCGCAACGCTGCGCATTGGTCCAATCCTTCAGACGATCGTGACATCAAAGATGATCAATGGAAACAGGATGCACCTGAGCTCAATTTCGAGTCACATAGCAAAGGGTCTAAATACTTATGTAAATAAGGTATTTCTGTTTTACATTTTTTATAAATTTGCAAAAATTTATAAAAACCTGTTTTCGCTTTGTCATTATGGGGTATTGTGTGTAGATTGATGAGGAAAAGGTTTTATTGAATCTATTTTAGAATAAGGCTGTAACGTAACAAAATGTGGAAAAGGTCAAGGGGTTTGAATACTTTCCGAATGCACTGTAAATTCTTATAGGCTGGTGTTGGGTTATTTTGTGATAGTTGTTTATTGCTGGAGGAGAGGAGAGGGGGATCGAGGAGGAGGGTAGATGGGGGAGATGAGGGGAGAGTAGGGAGAGAAGAGGACAGGAGAGTAGGTGTCTACTTTTTCATTCACTCTCTTTCCCTCTCTCCCTCTCCCACTCTCTCTCTCTCTCTCCCTCTCCCACTCTCTCTCTCTCTCTCTCTCGCTCTCTCGCTCTCTATTCTTTTCTCAATTCAATTAACAGGGCTGGACCAAGCCTTTAGTGGCTCCCCTCTTGACAGTGGAGAGAACATTTTAAGTTTTAAAGTTCATTTCCTACAATTCAAAAATTTACGAAAATTTAGCAATTTTATAACACACTTCATGCAATTCTACTCATTTTGCCATGGGGTGAAGAGACATTTTAGCAGTTTTAAAGCAAATTTCTTGCAATCCTACACATTTTGCCATGCCTTATGCCATGTTAATATGATATCTGAGTGAGAATGACTAACAAAAATCAATGTGGGCCACTTGAAGGTCAGGGCCCCTGGGCACCTGCACTGCGTGCCCAGTCAGTATTCGGCCATAATTACTACAAGTTTAGATAGCTGAGTAGACTAACTACCAGTAACAATGTTTTAGCTGACATGACTAATTGAGTGGCTGTCAGTTACTGACCTAGACCATAAAACGATTAATTTACTGAATTATCATAATAACGATAAATGGAAAGATACTGTAAGTTCATAACATGACCCTTATAACTATTACTAGTTTCAATCACCCATGTTAGCAAACTTATTTAATTTCAAACTTCACATATCTCTAGTAGGGCCTAATTGGTTATTTATTGTAATGAACAATATCAGCAAAATGTTCACGATAAGTGGTCAGTTTGGTCTGTGTCGATAATTGTTGGTTTATCGTCCCAGGTCTAGACTGACATAACAAGAGAATAACTGCTGATGCACAGACACATTTCAAAATTGCACCTTGTGTATTCTACTATTCTTAATCTCAATAGTAAGTCCCCCCCCCCAAAAAAAAAATATAATAATACTTTTTGGGGTCGGGGGCCCCCTAGTGGCCAGGGGCCCTAAGTGACCGCTTATGTCACTTATGCCTGGAGCCGGTCCTGAAGACATAGGACACGTGAGGGTTAGTGTGCGTATGAATTACATTATGTAAGAGATATTAAGTGAATACATTAACATATGAACATATTCACAGCCTTTCAGTCCTTCTCATAGAATGTCTGTGTGAGTGTGCATGTGTCTGATTGTATTGATGAATTCTTTATACACTGTAGGTGTGTGTTTTTGTGTGTGTGTGTGTACCAGGTTTGTGTGTTAGTTGTGTGTGTGTGTTATACTGTATAGTTGATTAATGAACATAGTGTATCAGCTGGGTGAATTACCTTGTGTCTTAGTCTTAAATCATTTCTACTATCTGTCACAAACATGCACACGTACACACACACATGCATGGACGCAAACACACACACGAGTCACGACACACATGCATGCACACACACACACACACACACACACACACCATCATAGGGGCTCCTGCATAGGCTATTTTGACCAATAACAGTTCAATGCATTTCGAGAGTCAGTAGACTTACAACTCATAGTAAAATAGTTAATTGTGATAGTATTCGATGTCCTGGGAGGCAGGCAGCAAGTTGTCCCAACTCTTTCTGTGAGCAACTCTGAATCCCTATGGAAATCCAACTGCCATTCCACTCTCAAGCTGCGTCTGTGTGGGTATGAATTAAAATTAAATCAAGTACAGGCTTAATTGAATGAACAACAGAGACTGAATGCATTATGGAATTGTATTAAATAGTTCTGAGGAATACTCCTCGGAGCCAGATGCTGATGACAGGTAGCCCTTTGCTGGGCAGCTGGCGTCGAAAGGAGTTTCAATTGAAAGGAGTTTCAATGACAGGCCTTAAGGTTATTATAGCTGGTGGTGGTAGGGAGGTGGTTGGTTTTGTCGACAACTGTTGCTGAAAAACAGCAAGTCATAGTACATGGGAAAGTTTACATATAAATACATCCCAAGATATTCGCCCATTGGTTGAGAGAGAGGAAGGTGATAATTGCAAGAGTGAGCCCATAGGTTGAACAGCATGCATGAGGAATATGCATTATTGTGCCGTGATTCTAGGCTATAAGGTAAATAGGTGAATTACATTCCTCACGTGGCTAGAGAGAAGATCAGAAGCAAGACGCGTGATGATGACACGTCTGTATTCAATCCCACAATGCCCCTAGAATAAGAAACAAAGTGAATTATATTATGCTTACTTGATGAGGTTAAACGAGCATTCAGACCAGCCTTCCTGATTGAACTTTAGTAAACAACATTATAATTATAGAAGATAATGCAATTTAGCCTCACCCTGCATCTAGATGTGGAATGTTATTGATCTATCAATTAAATGTTCTCGAAAGGAGTGTTCCATATGTTATGTCTGAGTAGAACTCGGGGAGGAGGGGCTGGCTGCAGACTCTAGAGAATTACTGAGAGAGAGAGCGTCCTAGCTAGCAAACCTCAGAGAATTACGGAGAGAGAGAGCGTCCTAGCTAGCAAACCTCAGAGAATTACTGAGAGAGAGAGCGTCCTAGCTAGCAAACCTCAGAGAATTACTGAGAGAGAGAGCGTCCTAGCTAGCAAACCTCAGAGAAT
The DNA here is from genome assembly GCF_020615455.1 of Coregonus clupeaformis. NCBI lineage: Eukaryota > Metazoa > Chordata > Actinopteri > Salmoniformes > Salmonidae > Coregonus > Coregonus clupeaformis. Next base: position 12,496,382 of record NC_059192.1, on the reverse strand, counting down.
TACTGAGAGAGAGAGCGTCCTAGCTAGCAAACCTCAGAGAATTACTGAGAGAGAGAGCGTCCTAGCTAGCAAACCTCAGAGAATTACTGAGAGAGAGAGCATCCTAGCTAGCAAACCTCAGAGAATTACTGAGAGAGAGCGTCCTAGCTAGCAAACCTCCGAGAATTACTGAGAGAGAGAGCGTCCTAGCTAGCAAACCTCAGAGAATTACTGAGAGAGAGAGCGTCCTAGCTAGCAAACCTCAGAGAATTACTGAGAGAGAGAGCGTCCTAGCTAGCAAACCTCCGAGAATTACTGAGAGAGCGAGTGTAAGAAAGAGTCTAAGTGTTGAAGGGATTGGAAACTAGAAAGTGATGTTGGAAGGAGTCGAGGCACCAGGAATCTAAGATTAGTTGTTTTGTTTTCTTGTAGGGCTTTAAAGAGCAAAATGCTAAAAATCTTGAAGGAATTTTGTACAAAAGTTCTATAAATGGAGTAGATTCAACAAAAGTCCCGTGTAGTTCAACACTGGCCTGTTCGGATAGACACAGCCACACTGCCCCAATACCAATCTGAATTTGAGCTCTCCACAAGTTTGCCAGATCGCTCAAGATTGACATCGAAATTGGAAGTTTGTCCATGTCCTGAGGACATCGGGGAATGCCTTCAAAACCAGCCACTGGGGGAACGTGGTAGATGGGCGTAATTCCGTGACTCCGAAGGTCGTGTATTCAATCCCAGTGGTAGACACTTGTTTAAAAAACAAACGTTTTAACCCTATCCCAAACCTTAACCCTTAACCATTTGGAATGAATGCCTAATGTTTTAATCCTATCCCAAACCTTAACCCTGAACCTAACCATTCGGAACAATGCGGAGTGAGAGGAGCAACCCAGGGTGTCAAAAACACTTTGAAAATATGACGTTTGGAGAAACTTGTATAAACGTCAGAATCTGAAGTCAAATTGGTAAAACCGTGAGATCTTTTTGTGCCAGATAGCTGATCATATAGCCCCGCCCATAGGCCTACCTTGTAATTTCCGGCTCAAACGGAAATTACCTTTAAATGTCAAGCACACTATTATGCGGCTCTATCGTAGGAGCGAGAGAGAGGGGGAGGGCAGGAGAGGGAGGAAAGAGAGACAGACTATAATACTTTATAATGCAACTCTCAGTAGTGGTGGAGGTGGAGGTGGTGGTGGAGGGTGGTGGTGGTAGAGCATGGCACTTGCAACACCAGGGTTGTGGGTTTGATTCCCATGGGGGACCAGTATGGAAAAAAACCCGTATGTATGCACTCACTACTATAAGTTGCTCTGGATAAGAGTGTCTGCTAAATGGTGGTTGTGCAGCCAGCTGTAATATAAATGCATTGTGTAGTAGATGTTATTTTACTGTGATGGGCTGTCACCAAACTCTATCAACTACTAGTATAAGAGGGAGGGAAACCTAGGCAGAACTGAAACATCAATGGTACAGTGACCAATATGGGTGATGTAGAGCAGGGCTGATGGTGTTGGACCGCAGGGTCTCAGAGTTTGATTGAATATTAGTAATACTCTGACTCAAATCAAATCAAATGTTATTTGTCAAATGCGCCGAATACAACAGGTGTAGACCTTACAGTGAAATGCTTACTTACAAGCCCTTAACCAACAATGCAGTTTTAAGATAAATAAGTGTTAAGTAAACAATAGATAAGTAAAAAATAAAAGCAGTAAAATAACAGTAAAAATAACAGTAGTGAGGCTATATACAGGGGGTACCGGTACAGAGTCAATGTGCGGGGGCACCGGTTAGTCGAGGTAATTGAAGTAATACGTACATATAGGTATAATAAATGTGACTATCCATAGATAATAAACAGAGAGTAGCAGCAGCGTAAAAGAGGGGGTGGGGGAGGGGGCACAATGCAAATAGTCCATGTAGCCATTTGATTAGCTGTTCAGGAGTCTTATGGCTTGGGGGTAGAAGCTGTTAAGAAGCCTTTTGGACCTAGACTTGGCGCTCCGGTACCGCTTGCCGTGCGGTAGCAGAGAGAACAGTCTATGACTAGGGTGGCTGGAGTCTTTGACCATTTTTAGGGCCTTCCTCTGACACCACCTGGTATAGAGGTCCTGTATGGCAGGAAGCTTGGCCCCAGTGATGTACTGGGCCGTACGCACTACCCTCTGTAGTGCCTTGCGGTCGGAGGCCAAGCAGTTGCCATACCAGGCAGTGATGCAACCAGTCAGGATGCTCTCAATGGTGCAGCTGTATAACTTTTTGAGGATCTGAGGACCCATGCCAAATCTTTTCCGTCTCCTAAGGGGGAAGAAGCTTTGTTGTGCCCTCTTCACGACTGTCTTGGTGTGTTTGGACCATAATAGTTTGTTGGTGATGTGGACACCAAGGAACTTGAAGCGCTCAACCTGCTCCACTATAGCCCCATCGATGAGAATGGGGGCGTGCTCAGTCTTTTTTTTTCCTGTAGTCCACAATCATCTCCTTTGTTTTGATCACGTTGAGGGAGAGTTTGTTATCCAGGCACCACATGGCCAGGTCTCTAACCTCCTCCCTATAGGCTGTCTCATCATTGTCGGTGATCAGGCCTACCACGGTTGTGTCATCGGCAAACTTAATGATGGTGTTGGGAGTCGTGCCTGGCCATGCAGTTATGGGTGAACAGGGAGTACAGGAGGGGACTGAGCATGCACCCCTGAGGGGCCCCCGTGTTGAGGATCAGCGTGGCAGATGTGTTGTTACCTACCCTTACCACCTGGGGGCGGCCCGTCAGGAAGTCCAGGATCCAGTTGCAGAGGGAGGTCTTTAGTCCCAGGGTCCTTAGCTTAGTGATGAGCTTTGAGGGCACTATGGTTTTGAACGCTGAGCTTAGTCAATGAATAGCATTCTCACATAGGTGTTCCTTTTGTCCAGATGGGAAAGGGCAGTGTGGGGTGCAATAGAGATTGCATCATCTGTGGATCTGTTGGGGCGGTATGCAAATTGAAGTAGATCTAGGGTTTCTGGGATAATGGTGTTGATGTGAGCCATGACCAGCCTTTCAAAGCACTTCATGGCTACAGACGTGAGTGTTACGGGTCCGTAGTCATTTAGGCAGGTTACCTTACTGTTCTTGGGCACAGGGACTATGGTGGTCTGCTTGAAACATGTTGGGATTACAGACTCAGTCAGGGACAGGTTGAAAATGTCAGTGAAGACACTTGCCAGTTGGTCAGCGCATGCATGGAGTACACGTCCTGGTAATCCGTCTGGCCCTGAGGCCTAGTGAATGTTGACTTGTTTAAAGGTCTTACTCACATCGGCTACGGAGGGCGTGATCACACAGTCGTCCAGAACAGCTGATGCTCTCATTCAGGCTTCAGTGTTGCTTGCCTCGAAGCGAGCATTGAAGTGATTTAGCTCGTCTGGTAGGCTCGTGTCACTGGTCAGCTTGTGGCTGTGCTTCCCTTTGTAGTCTGTAATAGTTTGCAAGCCCTGCCACATCCGAAGAGCGTCAGAGCCGTTGTAGTTCAATCTTAGTCCTGTATTGACGTTTTGCCTGTTTGATGGTTCGTCGGAGGGCATAGCGGGATTTCTTATAAGCGTCCGGGTTAGAGTCCCGCTCCTTAAAAGCGGCAGCTCTACCCTTTAGCTCAGTGAGGATGTTGCCTGTAATCCATGGCTTCTTGTTGGGGTATGTACGTACGGTCACTGTGGGGACGATGTCATCGATGCACTTATTGATGAAGCCAGTGACTGATGTGGTGTACTCCTCAATGCCATCGGAAGAATCCCGGAACATTTTCCAGTCTGTGCTAGCAAAACAGTCCTGTAGCTTAGTATCTGCGTCATCTGACCACTTCTTTATTGACCAAGTCACTGGCGCTTCCTGCTTTAGTTTTGTAAACAGGAATCAGGTGGATATAATTATGGTCAGATTTGCAAAATGGAGGGCGTAGAAGAGCTTTGTACGTGTCTCTGTATGTGGAGTAAAGGTGGTCTACAGTTTTTTTTCCTCTGGTTTGCACGTTACATGCTGGTAGAAATGAGGTAAAACTGATTTAAGTTTCCCTGCATTAAAGTCCCCGGCCACTAGGAGTGCTGCATCTGGATGAGCGTTTTCCTGTTTGCTTATGGCCTTATACAGCTCATTGAGTGCGGTCTTAGTGCCAGCATCGGTTTGTGATGGTAAATAGACAGCTATGGAAAAATATAGATGAAAACTCTCTTGGTAAATAGTGTGGTCTACAGCTTATCATGAGATACTCTACCTCAGGCGAGCAAAACCTAGAGACTTCCTTAATATTAGATTTCGTGCACTAGCTGTTGTTTACAAATATACACAGACCGCCACTCCTTGTCTTACAGGAGGCCGTTGTTCTATCTTGCCAATGCAGCGTAAACCCCTTGGCTTCCAGGAACTCTCAACCATCAATACACATCACCATCATCACCACAAGGTCCAGGCTCTGTGTGTGTGTGTGTGTGTGTGTGTGTGTGTGTGTGTGTGTCTGTGTGTTTGTGTTTGTGTGTTGGACCAGTACAGACTACAGTGTGCTAAATCACATGGTCCGGCTTTTCCCCCACGTGCCTGCAGCTTGGCCCATTTCCCTGTTAACTAACCGAGAAAATGAACACACACACACACACACACACACACACACACAGACACACACAAGATCACATCAGTTCAGTACTGGATGTTGTTGGATCTCTAGTTTGTATCTGGCCGGCCAGTGTTGCGGGGTCAGGAGGTCATGAGCAGGCTGTTGATTGGAGAGTTGTCTACAGCAGGCCGTGGTTCCCTTGGTGACCGGGGGGAGGGGTTATATAAGAGAGCATTTCTCTCTCTCCCTCCCTCTGTTTCTCTCTCTCCCTCCTTCTGTTTCTCTCTCCCCCTCCCTCTGTTTCTCTCTCCCCCTCCCTCTGTTTCTCTCTCCCCCTCCCTCTGTTTCTCTCTCCCCCTCCCTCTGTTTCTCTCTCCCCCTCCCTCTGTTTCTCCCCTCCCCCCTCTGTTTCTCTCTCCCCTCCCTCTCTCTCTCTCCCCCTCCCTCTGTTTCTCTCTCCCCTCCCCCCTCCCCCATTTCTCTCTCCCCTCCCTCTGTTTCTCTCTCCCCCTCCCTCCGTTGCTCTCTCCCTCCCTCTGTTTCTCTCTCCCCTCCCTCTGTTTCTCTCTCCCCTCCCTCTGTTTCTCTGTCTCCCTCCCTCTCTCTCTCTCCCCTCCCTCTGTTTCTCTCTCTCCCTCCCTCTGTTTCTCTCTCCCCTCCCTCTGTTTCTCTTCCCCTCCCTCTGTTTCTCTCTACATTTCCCTCTTTTGACCCTCCCTCTGTTTCTCTCTCCCCCTCCCTCTGTTGCTCTCTCCCTCCCTCTGTTTCTCTCTCCCCTCCCTCTGTTTCTCTCTCCCCTCCCTCTGTTTCTCTGTCTCCCTCCCTCTCTCTCTCTCCCCTCCCTCTGTTTCTCTCTCCCCCTCCCTCTGTTTCTCTCCCCCTCCCTCTGTTTCTCTTCCCCTCCCCCCATTTATCTCTCCCCTCCCTCTGTTTGTCTCCCCCTCCCTCTGTTTCTCTTCCCCTCCCTCTGTTTCTCTCTACATTTCTCTCTTTTGACCCTCCCTGTGTTCCTCTCTCATTCTCACCAAAATAATACAGTATTATTAGAGGAGCATAGAGTCATATGCTCCTTGCTCCAATCAAACATGAAGGTGTGATGCATTGGTTAGCTGTTTATGTCCTGTAGTTAGGGCTGTTACGGTGACCACACCGGCGGTCATTAGTCATGGCGGTAGTCTAATTCCATGTGACCATTTAGTAATGGAAATTAGGCTTCTCCAAGCTCTGATGCTGCTGATGGTCATTAGTAGCCTACCAAACTTGCTAACTGCCTGGTACTCAGCACTCTATTGTCCCTCTAATCACTCTGACATAAATGCAAATGCAATCGAAAATCTGATCAAACACTTCATGAGAGCCCATGAGCTCATGTTGCGCAACATTTCTATAGGCTATGCAATTGCGTGAGAAAACAGTGATGGCCTCTATTAAAAAGAGGTACTGTGCATTTGGAAAGTATTCAGACCCCTTGACTTTTTCCACATTTTGTTATGTTATGGCCTTATTCTAAAATTGATTTAAATGTTTTTTTCCCTCATCAATCTACACACAATACCCCATAATGACAAAGCAAAAACAGGTTTTTAGAAATTTCTGCAAATGTATTAAAAATAAAAAACGGAAATATCACAGTTACATAAGTATTCAGACCCTTTGCTATGAGACTCGAAATGGCCTCTACATGTCATCTATGCATTTAAAGAGCGAATGGAGGACGCTTTTCCCATGGTTCATTTTCATGCCAGCCAGGTAGGCTATACTCCTATTGTAAAGAGAAGCAATGTGCTTAATATTAGGAAAGTTGAGACATAAATATAGTAGGCTTAGCCTATAGAAAGCTGATGGGATCTACAGGCAAACTCATCTCCCAGCATGTCCAGCCCATCCATTATCTCAGCCAATCATGGCTAGTGGGAAGGTTCCTATCTTTTTCCATGGCTAAACCAACTAGGCTCGCGATGTAACAATTGTATTCGTATTTATGGATGGTATACAAGTTTGTTATTACTTTTGACCTGTAGTGTATATTAGGAGTAGTGCCCTTCCTCAGCCACAGTGTGTTATATGTGCTAAAGTACTATCTCACAACTCGATGAAACCTTTACTCTTGCGCAGACATTTAGAAACGAAACATGCCAATTTGAAACATAAGCCACTGGAGTTTTTTGAGCGAGAATTAAGAAGACTTTCAAGTAGTAAGACGTATAAAAGCAACAGATACCATTAATAAGAAGGGGCTAGAAGAGTCTTATATAGTGAGCTACCGAGTGGCTAGGACAGGCAAGCCCCATACTATTGAGGAGGACTTCATTCTTCCTGCTGGGGGATATGGCTGGGACAATGCTGGAGGAAAAGGCCCAAAAAACTATACAGACAATGCCTTCATCAAACCACACTGTTTCACGACGCATCAGTGACATCGCAGGAGATGTTTTGAAACAATTACTGCTTCGCATACAAGCCAGTGAATTCTATGCGTTACAGCTGGATGAGTCAGCAGACGTGGCGGCCTGGCACAGCTCCTGGTATATGTCCGTTACGTTTATGGGGGGTCAATTAAGGAAGACATCCTCTTCTGCAAACCACTGGAAACCAGGACAACAGGATAGGATATTTTTAAAGTACTGGACAGCTTTGTGACATCAAATGGACTTTTGTGGTCAAGATGTGTTGGTATCTGTACTGATGGCGCAAAAGCCATGACAGGGAGACATAGTGGAGTGGTAACGCGCGTGCAAGCAGTTGCTCCCGACGCCACTTGGGGACACTGCAGCATCCACCGAGAGGCTCTTGCTGCCAAGAGAATGCCTGACAGCTTGAAATATGTTTTGGACACTACAGTGAAAATGGTTAACCTTGTTAAAGCAAGGCCCCTGAACTCTCATGTATTTTCTGCATTATGCAATGATATGGGCAGCGACCATGTAACACTTTTACAACATACAGAAGTGCGCTGGTTACCAAGGGGCAAAGTATTGACACGTTTCTTTGAATTGAGAGACGAGCTTAAAGTTTTCTTTACTGACCATCATTTTCCCTTGTCTGACCGCTTTCATGATGACGAGTTTCTCAGACAACTGGCCTATCTGGGTGATGTTTTTTCTCGCCTGAATGATCTGAATCTAGGATTACAGGGACTCTCCGCAACTACATTCAATGTGCTGGACAAAATAGAGGCTATGATTAAAGAAGTTGGAGCTCTTCTCTATCTGCAATAACAAGGACAAAACACAGGTCTTTCCATCATTGTATGATTTTTTGTGTGCAAATGAACTCAAGCTTACGGACAATGTCAAATGTGATATAGCAAAGCACCTGAGTGAGCTGGGTGCGCAATTACGCAGGTACTTTCCCGAAACGGACGACACAAACAACTGGACTCATTATCCCTTTCATGCCCTGCCTCCAGTCCACTTACCGATATCTGAAGAAGAGAGCCTCATCGAAATTGCAACAAGTGGTTCTGTCAAAATTGAATTTAATCAGAAGCCACTGCCAGATTTCTGGATAGGGCTGCGCTCAGAGTATCCTGCCTTGGCAAATTGCACTGTTAAGACACTGATGCCCTTTGCAACCACGTACAGTTGAAGTCTGAGTGGCGCAGTGGTCTAAGGCACTGCATCGCAGTGCTAACTGTGCCACTAGAGATCCTGGTTCGAATCCAGGCTCTGTCGCAGCCGGCCACGACCGGGAGACTCATGGGCGGCGCACAATTGGTCCAGGGTAGGGGAGGGAATGGCCGGCAGGGATGTAGCTCATTTGATAGAGCATGGCGTTTGCAACGCCAGGGTTGGGGGTTCGATTCCCACAGGGGGCCAGTATAAAAAAATATATATATTCACTAACTGTAAGTCGCTCTGGATAAGAGCGTCTGCTAAATGACTAAAATGTAAATGTAAAATGTAAGTCGGAAGTTTACATACACCTTAGCCAAATACATTTAAACTCAGTCTTTCACAATTCCTGACATTTAATCCTAGTAAAAATTCCCTGTCTTAGGTCTGTTAGGATCACCACTTTATTTTGAGAATGTGAAATGTCAGAATAATAGTAGAGAGAATTATTTATTTCAGCTTTTATTTCTTTCATCACATTCCCAGTGGGTCAGACGTTTACATACACTCAATTAGTATTTGGTAGCATTGCCTTTAAATTGTTTAACTTGGGTCAAACGTTTCGGGTAGCCTTCCACAAGCTTCCCACAATAAGTTGGGTGAATTTTGGCCCATTCCTCCTGACAGAGCTGATCTAACTGAGTCAGGTTTGTAGGCCTCCTTGCTCGCACACGCTTTTTCAGTTCTGCCCATACATTTGCTATTGGATTGAGGTCAGGGCTTTGTGATGGCCACTCCAATACCTTGACTTTGTTGTCCTTAAGCCATTTTGCCACAACTTTGGAAGGATGCTTGGGGTCATTGTCCATTTGGAAGACCCATTTGCGAACAAGCTTTAACTTCCTGACTGATGTCTTGAGATGTTGCTTCAATATATCCACATAATTTTCCTTCCTCATGATGCCATCTATTTTGTGAAGTGCACCAGTCCCTCCCGCAGCAAAGCACCCCCACAGCATGATGCTGCCACCCGGTTGGGAAGGTGTTCTTCGACTTGCAAGCAACCCCCTTTTTCCTCCAAACATAACGATGGTCATGATGGCCAAACAGTTCTATTTTTGTTTCATCAGACCAGAGGACATTTCTCAAAAAAGTATGATCTTTGTCCCCATGTGCAGTTGCAAACCATAGTCTGGCTTTTTTATGGCGGTTTTGGAGCAGTGGCTTCTTCCTTGCTGAGCGGACAACATCATACTTTCAAAATCTTAGCTAGCAGTCATCAGCATGAATCAAGTCAACAATCTACTGGCAAATCCTTTTTAATCCTTGTCATCTGAAGATAAATAATGAAGAGAAACTATAGATAAAACGTATCAGTGCTCATCGGCTGTTATGATGTCATTTCATAGTGTTGTGTGGACCAGGTTAAAGTTAGTAGATAAGCGATTCTGGGCGCCGCACACTCTGGAGGCCAAGGATTCCATTATATCAAGGGAGATTAGTGGTGGTTTATCTTAGAATGATTGATTGACATGATATACTGACTTGGGGTAAAAGGTAATAACATCAAAGAAGGGAGTGCCAAATGATGGATAACAGATGTTGTTGAGGAAATGTGGAACAGAGGGTATATAAACTGAGAGGTTTTCTTTGTCTAGTGAGTTCAAATGGCAAGAGGCAAAGCACTGAGCGGACCATGATACCTATTAAATATTTGAATGAACTCTCCATCTAAGTGTTAAATATCTTCTTGCATCATGAATTACTTGATACCCTAGAAACTCATCATAACATCGGCCATTGGACATAAACATTACACAACATGTTGGAAATCGCAAATTCAACAATGAGCGTTTCAGATAGAATCAGTGGTTAACTGAAAGCATTTTTTTTTTTTTTTTAAATAATTATTTCTTTTATTTTAACTTTTTTTTATATTTTTTTTTTTGGGGGGGGGAATGGATCAGCTTAATATTGCAGATAGATTGTATCTTCTATCAATGTAATTGTCTGCATCACTTCCAATCCCCCATGTTTATTTTTAATTTTTTATATATATATTCCCCTTTATTACTTTTCAACCCCACCATCCTTTCCCTACTTGGAGTAAATTAGTGAACAACAACGCCCAGGCCTCTACTTCCGGTCTATACTTACTATCTACACCTTATGGACAGAGTTAATTTTACAATTAATACTATATATATATATATATATATATATATATATATATATATAAATATATATATATATATTTATTTATTTATTTATTTATTTATTTGCTCCTGAACTTCTTCTACTCTCAACCTCTCTGATCATTTTCATGATGTCCATCCGGTTTGCTTCTAAATGCCATATCTTTCTAACTGTGCTCTTTCCCAAAAGCTCCCAACATACAACCTATATACTTATTATGGACACAGTATGCTTACATTATTAGCTATCTTTGTTATTATTTGTTGTTATTTGTTATTAGTCCCATCCTTCAACTCTATTCAATACCTCCCATCTATCTCTTAACACCATCCATATAGGATTTCTATTTGCCATATATATTTCAACCGTACTGTGATGTTTTACAAAAGTTCTGAACCTTTCTATTCTCATTGCTTCTACAGATTGTGAATTAAAAATAAACATTTTTGCTAAAAGTATTATTATATTATTGATTGATTGACTATGACTTTTCAGATCACCCAGTAATGCTATCTGCAAGGTTAGTTCCAGGTAAATATTGCAATCCTTTAGCCATTCCTGGACCTGTGTCCAAAAACAAGCTACAAATGGACAGAACCAAAACAAATGATCTAATGATTCTATCTCTTCACAGCAAAATCTGCAGAGCTGGGAAGATTGTATCCCCCATATAAATAACATTCTATTGGTAGCAAGAATTTTATATAATAATTTAAATTGAAAGATTCAAATTTTTGAATCCAGTGTCGTTTTGCGTGCCAGTTCATAAACACTATGCCATGGGATCGGTACGTCAAAGATCTCTTCCCAACTATTTTGCAATCTATATGGGACGGCTGTCAATCCTTTGGTCCTTAAGTGAAACTGATATACTTTTTTATTTATCACAGTTTTCCTTAACCAATTATGTTCTTTAATGCAAGGCCGACAGACAAGTTCCTTACTTTCTCCCCCTTCAACTTTCCTCTTCCACTTTTGCGGTAAGGCTGCAATTATTTGGTTGTAATTTTGGGTAGAGCAGACATTTCCATATGTTTTTGTTAGCTGCATGTGCGACATAACTCCACCAGTCCTACCGATGATATCATTTACGAAGATTATACCTTTTTAAAACATTCTGTCAAAAAATAAAGGTTTTTTGTCAATTAGTATATTTGAATTTAACCACAATATTTGTTACATTATTTGTTCTGTCGTTTCTGGAGGATTAAATTGAAATTGCAACCAACTTTCTATGGCTTGTTTTAGAAATAGTGACATTTGGGAGATTATTTCCTTTTCAAATAACTGAAAGTGAGCGGTTGTAATCTGAATAAAGGGAAAAAGGCCTTTCTTGAACAGTGGGTGAGACAATCTTACTAATTTGCTTGAGAACCAGTTCGGATTTAAGTATAACTTTTGGATGACTGAAGATTTTAGTGATAGGTCTAATGCTTTAATATTTAATAATTTCTGTCCTCCGAATTCATATTCATTATATAAATATGCTCTTTTAATTTTGTCTGGCTTGCCGTTCCAAATAAAATTGAATATTTTTTTCTCATATAATTTAAAAAACTGTTTGCTAGGCATAGGCAAGACCATAAGCAAATAGGTAAACTGGGATAATACTAAAGAGTTAATCAGGGTGATTTTTCCACAAATTGACAGGTATTTTCCTTTCCATGGTAGTAAGATCTTATCTATTTTTGCTAACTTTCTATTAAAATTTATTGAAGTGAGATCATTTATTTCCTTTGGGATATGTATTCCGAGTATATCCACATCACCATCAGACCATTTTATTGGTAAACTACATGGTCATGTAAAAATTGTATTTTTTAGTGATCCAATACGTAATATAGTACATTTGTCATAATTTGGTTTTAATCCAGAGAGGTTAGAAAATGTATCTAGATCCTCTATGATGCTGTGGAGGGATTCTAGTTGTGGATCTAAAAGAAAACATGAATCACCTGCGTACAATGACACCTTTGTTTTTAAGCCCTGTATTTCTAATCCTCTGATATTATTATTGGATCTGATTTTAATAGCTAACATCTCGATGGCCAGGGAGATACAGTGGCTTGCGAAAGTATTCACCCCCCTTGGAAATTTTCCTATTGTGTTGCCTTACAACCTGGAAATAAAATTGATTTTTTGGGGGTTTGTATCATTTGATTTACACAACATGCCTACCACTTTGAAGATGCAAAATATTTTTTGGGGTGAAACAAACAAGAAATAAGAAAAGAAAACAGAAAACTTGAGCGTGCATAACTATTCACCCCCCAAAGTCAATACTTTCTAGAGCCACCTTTTGCAGCAATTACAGCTGCAAGTCTCTTGGGGTATGTCTCTATAATCTTGGCACATCTAGCCACTGGGATTTTTGCCCATTCTTCAAGGCAAATCTACTCCAGCTCCTTCAAGTTGGATGGGTTCCGCTGGTGTACAGCAATCTTTAAGTCATACCACAGATTCTCAATTGAATGGAGGTCTGGGCTTTGACTAGGCCATTCCAAGACATTTCAATGTTTCCCCTTAAACCACTCAAGTGTTGCTTTAGCAGTATGCTTAGGGTCATTGTCCTGTTGGAACGTGAACCTCCGTCCCAGTCTCAAATCTCTGGAAGACTGAAACAGGTTTCCCTCAAGAATTTTGCTGTATTTAGCGCCATCCATCATTCTTTCAATTTCCCAGTCCCTGCCGATGAAAACCATCCCCACAGCATGATGCTGCCACCACCATGCTTCACTGTGGGGATGGTGATCTCGGGGTGATGAGAGGTGTTGGGTTTGCGCCAGACATAGCGTTTTCCTTGATGGCCAAAAAGGTCAATTTTTGTCTAATCTGACCAGAGTACCTTCTTCCATATGATTGGGGAGTCTCCCACATGCCTTTTGGTGAACACCAAATGTGTTGGCTTATTTTCTTCTTTGAGCAATGGCTTTTTTCTGGCCACTCTTCCGTAAAGCCCAGCTCTGTGGAGTGTACGGCTTAAAGAGGTCCCATGGACAGTTACTCCAATTTCCGCTGTGAAGCTTTGCAGCTCCTTCAGGGTTACTTAGATTTAAGTCATTTAGCAGACGCTCTTATCCAGAGCGACTTACAGTTAGTGAGTGCATACTTTTTTCATACTGGCCCCCCGTGGGAAACGAACCCACAACCCTGGCGTTGCAAGCGCCATGCTCTACCAACTGAGCTACAGGAGTTATCTTTGGTCTCTTTGTTGCCTCTCTGATTAATGCCCTCCTTGCCTGGTCTGTGAGTTTTGGTGGGCGGACCTCTCTTGGCAGGTTTGTTGTGGTGCCATATTCTTTCCATTTTTTAATAATGGATTTGATGGTGCTCCGTGGGATGTTCAAAATGTCAGATATTTTTTTATAACCCAACCCTGATCTGTACTTCTCCACAACCTTGTCCCTGACCTGTTTGGAGAGCTCCTTGGTCTTCATGGTGCCGCTTGCTTGGTGGTGCCCCTTGCTTATTGGTGTTGCAGACTCTGGGGCCTTTCAGAACAGGTGTATATATACTGGGATCATGTGACAGATCATGTGACACTTAGATTGCACACAGGTGGACTTTATTTAACTAATTATGTGACTTCTGATAGTAATTGGTTGCACCAGATCTTATTTAGGGGCTTCATAGCAAAGGGGGTGAATACATACAGTGGGGAAAAAAAGTATTTAGTCAGCCACCAATTGTGCAAGTTCTCCCACTTAAAAAGATGAGAGAGGCCTGTAATTTTCATCATAGGTACACGTCAACTATGACAGACAAATTGAGGAAAAGAAATCCAGAAAATCACATTGTAGGATTTTTAATGAATTTATTAGCAAATTATGGTGGAAAATAAGTATTTGGTCAATAACAAAAGTTTCTCAATACTTTGTTATATACCATTTGTTGGCAATGACACAGGTCAAACGTTTTCTGTAAGACTTCACGAGGTTTTCACACACTGTTGCTGGTATTTTGGCCCATTCCTCCATGCAGATCTCCTCTAGAGCAGTGATGTTTTGGGGCTGTCGCTGGGCAACACGGACTTTCAACTCCCTCCAGAGATTTTCTATGGGGTTGAGATCTGGAGACTGGCTAGGCCACTCCAGGACCTTGAAATGCTTCTTACGAAGCCACTCCTTCGTTGCCCGGGCGGTGTGTTTGGGATCATTGTCATGCTGAAAGACCCAGCCACGTTTCATCTACAATGCCCTTGCTGATGGAAGGAGGTTTTCACTCAAAATCTCACGATATATGGCCCCATTCCTTCTTTCCTTTACACGGATCAGTCGTCCTGGTGCCTTTGCAGAAAAACAGCCCCAAAGCATGATGTTTCCACCCCCATGCTTCACAGTAGGTATGGTGTTCTTTGGATGCAACTCAGCATTCCATTCTTTGTCCTCCAAACACGACGAGTTGAGTTTTTACCAAAAAGTTATATTTTGGTTTCATCTGACCATATGACATTCTCCCAATCCTCTTCTGGATCATCCAAATGCACTCTAGCAAACTTCAGACGGGCCTGGACATGTACTGGCTTAAGCAGGGGGACACGTCTGTCACTGCAGGATTTGAGTCCCTGGCGGCGTAGTGTGTTACTGATGGTAGGCTTTGTTACTTTGGTCCCAGCTCTCTGCAGGTCATTCACTAGGTCCCCCCGTGTGGTTCTGGGATTTTTGCTCACCGTTCTTGTGATCATTTTGACCCCACGGGGTGAGATCTTGCGTGGAGCCCCAGATCAAGGGAGATTATCAGTGGTCTTGTATGTCTTCCATTTCCTAATAATTGCTCCCACAGTTGATTTCTTCAAACCAAGCTGCTTACCTATTGCAGATTCAGTCTTCCCAGCCTGGTGCAGGTCTACAATTTTGTTTCTGGTGTCCTTTGACAGCTCTTTGGTCTTGGCCATAGTGGAGTTTGGAGTGTGACTGTTTGAGGTTGTGGACAGGCTTTTATACTGATAACAAGTTCAAACAGGTGCCATTAGTACAGGTAACGATTGGAGGATAGAGGAGCCTCTTAAAGAAGAAGTTACAGGTCTGTGAGAGCCAGAAATCTTGCTTGTTTGTAGGTGACCAAATACTTATTTTCCACCATAATTTGCAAATAAATTCGTACAATGTGATTTTCTGGATTTTTTTTCCTCAATTTGTCTGTCATAGTTGACGTGTACCTATGATGACAATTACAGGCCTCTATCATCTTTTTAAGTGGGAGAACTTGCACAATTGGTGGCTGACTAAATACCTTTTTCCCCACTGTATGCACGCACCTCTTTTCCATAATTTTTTTTTTTTAATTTTTTGAAACAAGTTCTTTTTTTCATTTCACTTCACCAATTTGGACTATTTTGTGTATGTCCATTACATGAAATCCAAATAAAAATCCATTTAAATTACAGGTTGTAATGCAACAAAATAGGAAAAAACGCCAAGGGGGATGAATACTTTTGCAAGGCACTGTATGTATACTGTAGCTAAGAAAGTAATACTAAGTATATGTTGTGTAGGAAGCTGTTAGTAGCCCATGTGCCTCACCCTAATAATTTGGTCTATTTCCCCCTAATTCACCTGCTGTTCTGACTTGGTGGTGTACATGTAGCCTATAACCCGTTTTAGAGAAATGTAATCATTGAATATTGTAAGAGCTTTCATTGTCTGATTATATGCCCCCTTTATTTATCCTACTGTTCTGACTTGGTGTACAGGGAGAACACTGTAAGAACGGCCCATGTTCTGAATTCTGTCCCTGTACATTTCAAAAGTGCTGAACAAATAGTTATAATGACTAAGTCCGTCCTAGCTCGCTCGTTAATGTCTTAATCGAAATTACGGATTGCCTCTTATCCGCTTGTCGTCCCCATATGCCATAGTTCGTACATCTCAATTGTCAGTAGAAAACACATTTGTTTAAGCAAGTCAGCCATATTAGCTATGTTCTTTTAAAAGGCAGTAAATGAGGCTGAATGAACTGTTTCGCTGCCAGACAAGGCTCCGCTGATAGCCAGGTGTAGCAGTGGTAAGGTGTTGGGACTGCTGTTGGGACTTACAGTTAGTGGGCACAGTTTGTCACCATTATAGTGCAATTAATGTTTAGTGTTGTGTAATGGCTTTGATGGCATGCATCCCCAACATTTATTTGTTTGTTTGCCCCACCAAGATGTACATGCTAAAATCGCCACTGCATACACACACACACACATGCAGACACACGCCACCCGTACGCCGCAGCATCCCTGTGCTCTCTGGCCCATCGCCTAGGGGTCGCTATGTCAGCACAGCACAGCAACGGGGGGAGGGAGGCCACTGCTGCTCCGCTACTGCCCAGTCTGTTACGCAACCTGTTAATAAATACAGTGACACACACACACACACACACTCACTCACACACTCACTCACTCACTCACTCACTCACTCACTCACTCACTCACTCACTCACTCACTCACTCACTCACTCACTCACTCACTCACTCACTCACTCACTCACTCACTCACTCTCACACACACACACTGATAAACATAGACTGATGTCAGCAGCTTATAATTACAGTATGGTCTACAGTACAGTACAATACTCCATACTATAAGTTGCATGACTATTCAGGTTACATTATGGCGAAATGGTATTTCCTGTGGAGTTAAAGAGCGACTGCCTTTAAAAAGCAACAAATCCCTTTGAAAACAGCCAATGTGGCATTGATGTGTCAGAAACAGTTATTCGAGTGCCAAAATGGACAACAACGTGTAAATAGGATACATTTGGTCATAAAGTCAGTCTCGTCTAAAACAGAGTTTGGAACATCTGTGCGTCACAATGGGTAAATGAAGGTTGGGTTTTGATTTGACGATGTCTATTTGCCCACGAACATAGGGTAAACGGCTGTGGTGATTGCTCTCTATCCAATAGCATAGACAGTGAGACAGAACTGCCCAGCAGCTCCGACTTTGTTTCCGTAAGACAACAGGCGCGACGCCTTTTTCACTTGAGAAATACTGCACCAAACACAAGTTAGATGCAAAACCGTCAAAATGTATTACACATTTCTTGAGTTATCTTAGATTCATTCTGGGGATTTTGAGGAAGTGAAATAAGCTTCAGTGTTTTAATGGGCAGTGGTGTAAAGTACTTAAGTAAAAATACTTGAAAGTACTACTAAAGTAGTTTTTTTGGGTATCTGTACTTTACTTTATTACTTGTATTTTTGACAACTTTTACTTTTACTTCACTACATTCCTAATTAAAATTATGTACTTTTTACTCCAGACATTTATACTTTAACTTTCACTTTTGATACTTAAGTATATTTAAAACCAAATACTTTTAGACTTTTAAGTAGGATTTTACTGGGTGACTTTCACTTTTACATTATTCATTTTCTATTAAGGTATCTTTACTTTTACTCAAGTATGACAATTTAGTACTTTTTCCACCACTGCTTATGGGGGACAAACATCATTAACCAAACGTGGAATCGGTCAGGAAACACACCTCCAAGACTGAAATCTCGTTTTTCTATTGAGCAAGAGAAAAACACACGAGCCAATAGCCGTGTTCAGTGGCAGTTGAAATATCTCCTATACTGTAGGCCTATTTGTTGTGTGAGTGGAACTGTATTAGAGATGTAGTTAACTATGTGGGGATTGTGTTGTGTGGTTTGTCTCTTGTAGGCAGAGTGAGAGCAGAGAAGAGAAGAGCCAGGAGACGTTCTGAGGAATATAATATACAGAGAATATCTGGTATTAGGCTGAACAGAAGGAAAGAACTGTGGAAGGACTGAAGACACCTGCCAGTCAAGACTTACCTGAAAGAGACCACAGCTCTCCGTCCCTCTTTCTACCTCTTCTCTTTGTTTTTCATTCTCTCTATCCCACTCTCTCTCTCTAATGGGAGTAACTTAGAACACGTTGTTCCATCTCATGCCCCGGCTCCTCCATACGTTTCCGTGGCGATGGGAGCGCCCAGCAGGAAGTGATGTCGTGGAAGAGGAATTACTTTGCGTCGGGCGGTGGTGGCGTAAGTCCTGGTGGAGGGCTACAGGGCCTGATCACGACCCCTCGGACTATGGCCTCGTTTGCCCCGAGTAAAGGCCTCAGCAATGAACCTGGACAGAACAGCTGCTTCCTAAACAGTGCTCTGCAGGTACACACACACACACACACACACACAGACACACACACACACACACACAGACACACAGAGGCTATGCTGGACTGTCATTCTCAGTGATCTCTTACTCTCTGAGTCCCTGGGGAGCAATGATGGGGTGATGAGATAGTGAGAGGGAGAGAGAGAAAGATACAGAGAGAGAAAGAAAGAAAGAAAGAAAGAAAGACAGTGAGAGAGGGAGAGAAGGAGGAGGTATGATAGAGAGAGGGAGAGAGGGAGAGAGGGAGAGATTAGTTTCCCTTTTGTACTTTAACTATTTGCACATGGTTACAACACTGTATATAGACATAATATGACATTTGAAATGTCTTTATTATTTTGGAACTTTTGTGAGTGTAATGTGTACTGTTAATCTTTTTTTTGGGGGGGCAATGCAAATAGTCTGTATAGCCATTTAATTAGCTGTTCAGGAGTCTTACGGCCTGGGGGTAGAAGCTGTTAAGAAGCCTTTTGGACCTAGACTTGGCGCTCCGGTACCGCTTTCAGTTTTCCCCTCCCCACTTAGATCACTGTCTTAGCTAAATTCTTGCTTGAGAAATTACTCCTTTCTAATAAACTATTTTTGTTTATTTTTGACCATTTTAATTTAAAACAATCACAGTAAGGTATTTAATTGTTACCCGGAAATTATTTGATATTTAGATCAAAACGTCTGCATTGGACCTTTAAAAATGTAAATATGTAAAATATATAAAAAATGTAAATATATAAAATGTATGTTTTCTCTTTAGGTTCTGTGGCATCTGGATATCTTCCGTAGAAGTTTCCGTCAGCTGACCACCCACAAGTGTATGGAAGACTCCTGCATCTTCTGTGCCCTCAAGGTAGGTGTCCAAGGGCCCTTAATTCTTAGGTAGCACTTATTTAGCTGTTATGAGTGTGTGTGTTCTATAATGCATTCTAATGATGTTGTGTGTGTTCAATAATGCATTCTAATGATGCTGTGTGTGTTCAATAATGCATTCTAATGATGCTGTGTGTGTTCTATAATGCATTCTAATGATGCTGTGTGTGTTCTATAATGCATTCTAATGATGCTGTGTGTGTTCTATAATGCATTCTAATGATGCTGTGTGTGTTCTATAATGCATTCTAATGATGCTGTGTGTGTTCTATAATGCATTCTAATGATGCTGTGTGTGTTCTATAATGCATTCTAATGATGCTGTGTGTGTTCTATAATGCATTCTAATGATGCTGTGTGTGTTCTATAATGCATTCTAATTATGCTGTGTGTGTTCTATAATGCATTCTAATGATGCAGTGTGTGTTCTATAATGCATTCTAATGATGCTGTGTGTGTTCTATAATGAATTCTAACGATGCTGTGTGTGTTCTATAATGCATTCTAATGATGCTGTGTGTATGGGTGTGTGTCTGTCTGAGTACATTGTGTAGTGTAACAGTGTTGGTGTGTACAGAGATGTCTGCATTGTATAATGTAGTGTTGTCGGTGTGTCCGGCGGCTTGTGGGTGTGTAGTGGTGAATCTGTGTGTGTTTTACAAGCTGTTCTGTCTCCTGAGCCGCTCTGTAATTAATTGGCTGACTGAAAGAGCTGAGCCAGCAGAACCCACGCTGGGGTGCCGCACACGCATGCACACACACACACACACACGCACACACGCGCACACACGCACACACACGCACATACACACACACACAAATACACACACACACACACACACACACACACACACATACAGTCGTAGTCAAAAGTTTTGAGAATGACACAAGTATTGGTCTTCACAAAGTTTGCTGCTTCAGTGTTTTTAGATATTTTTGTCAGATGTTACTATGGTATACTGAAGTATAATTACAAGCATTCCATAAGTGTCAAAGGCTTTTATTGACAATTACATAAAATGTATGCAAAGAGTCAATATTTGCAGTGTTGACCCTTCTTTTTCAAGACCTTTGCAATCCGCCCTGGCAAGCTGACAATTAACTTCTAGGCCACATCCTGACTGATGGCAGCCCATTCTTGCATAATCAATGCTTGGAGTTTGTCAGAAATTGTGGCTTTTGTTTGTCCACCTGCCTCTTGAGGATTGACCACAAGTTCTCAATGGGATTAAGGTCTGGGGAGTTTCCTGGCCATGGACCCAACATTTCGATGTTTTGTTCCCCAAGCCACTTACTTATCACTTTTGCCTTATGGCAAGGTGCTCCATCATGCTGGAAAAGGCATTGTTCGTCACCAAACTGTTCTTGGATGGTTGGGAGAAGTTGCTCTTGGAGGATGTGTTGATACCATTATTTATTCATGGCTGTGTTCTTAGGCAAAATTGTGAGTGAGCCCACTCCCTTGGCTGAGAAGCAACCCCACACATGAATGGTCTCAGGATGCTTTACTGTTGGCATGACACGGGACTGATGGTAGCGCTCACCTTGTCTTCTCCGGACAAGGTGTTTTCCGGATGCCCCAAACAATCGGAAAGGGGATTCGTCAGAGAAAATGACTTTACCCCAGTCC
The DNA here is from genome assembly GCF_020615455.1 of Coregonus clupeaformis. Taxonomy (NCBI): domain Eukaryota; kingdom Metazoa; phylum Chordata; class Actinopteri; order Salmoniformes; family Salmonidae; genus Coregonus; species Coregonus clupeaformis. The sequence continues at coordinate 12,475,439 of NC_059192.1, read as the reverse complement.
TCAGCAGTCCAATCCCTGTACCTTTTGCAGAATATCAGTCTGTCCCTGATGTTTTTCCTAGAGAGAAGTGGCTTCCTCGCTGCCCTTCTTGACACCAGGCCATCCTCCAAAAGTATTTGCCTCACTGTGCGTGCAGATGCACTCACACCTGCCTGCTGCCATTCCTGAGCAAGCTCTGCACTGGTGGTGCCCCGATCCCACAGCTGAATCAACTTTAGGAGACGGTCCTGGCGCTTGCTGGACTTTCTTGGGCGCCCTGAAGCATTCTTCACAACAATTGATCCTCTCTCTTTGAAGTTCTTGATGATCCGATAAATGGTTGATTTAGGTGCAATCTTACTAGCAGCAATATCCTTGCCTGTGAAGCCCTTTTTGTGCAAAGCAATGATGACGGCACGTTTTTCCTTGCAGGTAACCATGGTTAACAGAGGAAGAACAATGATTTCAAGCACCACCCTCCTTTTAAAGCTTCCAGTCTGTTATTCTAACTCAATCAGCATGACAGAGTGATCTCCAGCCTTGTCCTCATCAAAACTCTCACCTGTGTTAACGAGAGAATCACTGACATGATGTCAGCTGGTCCTTTTGTGGCAGGGCTGAAATGCAGTGGAAAAGTTTTTTGGGGATTAAGTTAATTTTCTTGGCAAAGAGGGATTTTGCAATTAATTGCAATTAATCTGATCACTCTTCATAACATTCTGGAGTATAATCAAATTGCCATCATAAAAACTGAAGCAGCAGACTTTGTGAAAATTTATATTTGTGTCATTCTCAAAACGTTTGACCACGACTGTACACTCATTTACAAATCACACCATATTCCCCATAGGGTTAGAGCTGCGATGTATCTGAGACGTTGTCTCAAATGACAAGAACCTTGTCTCAAACCGACAATAACTTTTGAACATCAGATTGGCAGTTACTTTCCCAAATTCCAGCTTCAACTTCGACTAATCTGCCCTGGGCTCTCTCTGTAATACAGCCCCAATTTTCGGGCTACCCAAGAGGAAACGTCAGCTTTACAGAGGGGGGGGGGTCAAGGCGAAGGGAAAACTGGCCACCTCTTCACTCCTTTCTTCTAGCCAATAATAAGATGGATGACCTCTCGAAACGGCTATTTTTTTTGCTTTTCTGAAACATGGCTCTCGGACAAGATACCCCCCATTGCTATCCAACTCGATGGATTCTCCATTCACTGGGCGGACAGTACAGTGGAGTCTGGAAAATCGAGGGGGGGAGGGGTTTGCCTCTACATCAACACCAACTGGTGTGCTAACTCGACCACTGTTCACCCATATTGGAATATTTTATGGTCAAATGCTGACCCTTCGACCTACCGAGGGAGTTTTCAGCTGTTAGCGTGACTGTTGTATACATTCCACCTCAGGACAAGAAAAATAACAAGCTGGCACTTAACAAACTGTACAAGGCTATAAACAAGCAAGAAAACCTACACTCAGAGGCTGCTTTTCTGGTTTCTGGCAATTTTAATTCTGCGCCACTAAGACACGTGATGCCCAACTTCCATCAACACGTCTCCAACACCACTAGGGGCGATAAAGTCCTAGACCACTGTTATTCTACCCACAAGCAAGCATAAAAGGAACTCCCTCGTCCGCCATTCGGCAAATAAGATCATGACTCCGTACTCCTGCTTCCTGTTTACAAGCAGAAACTCAAATAGGACGTACCCGTGACTCGCGCCATTGAGAAATGGTCACCAGAATCTTAGATTATGCTACAGGACTGCTTTGCCAGCGCTGATTTGGAATATGTTTTGAGACTCTGCCGATAACGTTGATGAGCTAACCACCTCCGTCACTGGCTTCATTATAAAATGTATCGGCGACGTTGTCCCCACGGGGAGGGTTCGCTGCTTCCCCAATCAAAAGCCCTGGACTAAACTAAAGGACAGGGCTACCGCACACAGAGCTATCGTAGACAACCCTGAGGCTACGACCGAGGACAGGAATAAATACAAGAATAAATACAAGAAGTCCTGCTATGACCTCCGCAGAGTCATCAAATTAGCAAAAGGACAATATATGAATAAGGTGGAATCATATTACACAGGCTCCGACGCCCGCCGCATGTGGCAGGGGCTACAGTCCATTACAGATTACAAAGGAAGACCCAGCCGTGATCTGCCCAACGATGCCTCTCTACCAGACGAACTCAATGCATTTGGTGCACGCTTTGACAACAACAACAACAACATCATGCCGGGTGTTAGGGCCGTCACCGACCCAGAGGAATGGGTGATCTCGCTCTCCGAGGCTGACCTGAGAAAGGTCAACACCCGCAAGTGTGTATTCCAGGACGCGTTCTCAGAGAATGCGCAGAACAGCTGGCAGGCATATTCACAGTAATTTTCAACCTCTCCTTGTCCCAGTATGTAATCCCCACGTTTTAAGATGACCACAATCATTACTGTCCCCAAGAACTCTAAGGCTTTGCCACCATGACTACCGCCCTGTAGTCACTTCTGTAATCTTGAAGTGCTTTGAGAGGCTGGTTATGGCACACATTAACGCCACCATCCCAGACACCCTAGACCCACTCCAATTTGCATACCGCCCCAACAGATCCATAGATGACGCAATCTCAATTGCTCTCCACACTGCCCTCACCCACCTTGATAAGAGGAATACCTACGTGAGAATGCTGTTCATTGACTATCTATCCATCTAGGACCTCTATATGAGGCAGAGTGGTAGGAAGGCCCGGAAAATCGTTAAAGACTCCAACCACCCAAGCCATATACTATTTTCTCTGCTTCCGCACGGCAAGCGGTACCGGTTAAGTCTGGCACCAACAGGCTCATAAACATCGGAATTCGCTAATTCAACAATGAGAGGTTTGGAAGGAATCAGTGGCTAACTGCGAGTATCGCAAAGCAATCACTATTTTGCTTCCCCTGCCTGGTATTCGGTGGGGAGGGTGTGTGGTCCAAGTCTGGGATTAAGGATTTAAAACATCTGTCTGAAAGGGTCTATTTTCCAAGCTTAAAAGGATAAACATTCACAAGCAACACCATGGGCCAGAAAAGGTTGAAAACATTGGCCATGCTCTCAATCCAGCATGAATTCTTCCGCGTTCCAAACAACTGGGAACTCAGAACTTGGAACTGGGAAATCTCCGACTTCCGACTTCAGTGCGTTCAAGACAACTGGGAACTCTGAAAAAAACGAGCTCCGACTGGGAGAATACGTTTTGAACTGTCATCCAACTCGGAATTCCAAGTCGGGAACTCGGGCCTCTTTCTAGAACTCCGACTTTCCGACCTGAAAATCACTGACGTCATGATTCTACCTCGTTTTTTTCCAATTGTCTAGAAAGCACCATAAAACCAGAGAATGCCAAACTTTGATGACTAAGTTTCATGACAAAGTTTGCCCACAAGAAGGACCACCACGCCACCTTCCTGTTCAAGTGAGCACAGCACAACAACGGTCCAAAAATATATATTGTATACTGCTGCTTAAATAATGCAATATGATACTGTATGTATACCGTAGCTAAGAATGTAATACTATGTGTATGTTGTGTAGTAAGCTGTTAATAGCCCATGTGTCTCACCCTAAGAATTTGGTCCATCTCCCCCTCAGAACATAGCCTACTGTTCTGACTTAGTGGTGCACATGTAGCCTATTGCCTATTTTAGAGAAATGTCATCATCGAATATTGTAAAAGCTTTCATTGTCTGCTTATACAGTTGAAGTCGGAAGTTTACATACAGTGGGGAAAAAAAAGTATTTAGTCAGCCACCAATTGTGCAAGTTCTCCCATTTAAAAAGATGAGAGAGTCCTGTAATTTTCATCATAGGTACACGTCAACTATGACAGACAAAATGAGGAAACAAAATCCAGAAAATCACATTGTAGGATTTTTAATGAATTTATTTGCAAATTATGGTGGAAAATAAGTATTTGGTCAATAACAAAAGTTTCTCAATACTTTGTTATATACCCTTTGTTGGCAATGACACAGGTCAAACGTTTTCTGTAAGTCTTCACAAGGTTTTCACACACTGTTGCTGGTATTTTGGCCCATTCCTCCATGCAGATCTCCTCTAGAGCAGTGATGTTTTGGAGCTGTCGCTGGGCAACACAGACTTTTTCAACTCCCTCCAAAGATTTTCTATGGGGTTGAGATCTGGAGACTGGCTAGGCCACTCCAGGACCTTGAAATGCTTCTTATGAAGCCACTCCTTCGTTGCCCGGGCGGTGTGTTTGGGATCATTGTCATGCTGAAAGACCCAGCCACGTTTCATCTTCAATGCCCTTGCTGATGGAAGGAGGTTTTCACTCAAAATCTCACGATACATGGCCCCATTCATTCTTTCCTTTACACGGATCAGTCGTCCTGGTCCCTTTGCAGAAAAAACAGCCCCAAAGCATGATGTTTCCACCCCCATGCTTCACAGTAGGTATGGTGTTCTTTGGATGCAACTCAGCATTCTTTGTCCTCCAAACACGACGAGTTGAGTTTTTACCAAAAAGTTATATTTTGGTTTCATCTGACCATATGACATTCTCCCAATCCTCTTCTGGATCATCCAAATGCACTCTAGCAAACTTCAGACGGGCCTGGACATGTACTGGCTTAAGCAGGGGGACACGTCTGGCACTGCAGGATTTGAGTCCCTGGCGGCGTAGTGTGTTACTGATGGTAGGCTTTGTTACTTTGGTCCCAGCTCTCTGCAGGTCATTCACTAGGTCCCCCGTGTGGTTCTGGGATTTTTGCTCACCGTTCTTGTGATCATTTTGACCCCACAGGGTGAGATCTTGCATGGAGCCCCAGATCGAGGGAGATTATCAGTGGTCTTGTATGTCTTCTATTTCCTAATAATTGCTCCCACAGTTGATTTCTTCAAACCAAGCTGCTTACCTATTGCAGATTCAGTCTTCCCAGCCTGGTGCAGGTCTACAATTTTGTTTCTGGTGTCCTTTGACAGCTCTTTGGTCTTGGCCATGGTGGAGTTTGGAGTGTGACTGTTTGAGGTTGTGGACAGGTGTCTTTTATACTGATAACAAGTTCAAACAGGTGCCATTAATACAGGTAACGAGTGGAGGACATAGGAGCCTCTTAAAGAAGAAGTTACAGGTCTGTGAGAGCCAGAAATCTTGCTTGTTTGTAGGTGACCAAATACTTATTTTCCACCATAATTTGCAAATAAATTCATTACAAATCCTACAATGTGATTTTCTGGATTTTTTTTTCTCAATTTGTCTGTCATAGTTGACGTGTACCTATGATGAAAATTACAGGCCTCTCTCATCTTTTTAAGTGGGAGAACTTTTTTCCCCCACTGTACACTTAGGTTGGAGTTATTAAAACTCGTTTTTCAACCACTCCACAAATTTCTTGTTAACAAACTATAGTTTTGGCAAGTCGGTTAGGACATCTACTTTGTGCATGACACAAGTACATTTTCCAAAAATTGTTTACAGACAGATTATTTCACTTATAATTCACTGTATCACAATTCCAGTGGGTCAGAAGTTTACATACACTAAGTTGACTGTGCCTTTGAACAGCTTGGAAAATTCCAGAAAATGATGTCATGGCTTTAGAAGCTTCTGATAAGCTAATTGACATCATTTGAGTCAATTGGAGGTGTACCTGTGGATGTATTTCAAGGCCTACGTTCAAACTCAGTGCCTCTTTGCTTGACATCATGGGAAAATCAAAAGAAATCAGCCAAGACCTCAGAAAAAAATTGTAGACCTCCACAAGTCCGGTTCATCCTTAGGAGCAATTTCCAAACGCCTGAAGGTACCACGTTCATCTGTACAAACAATAGTACACAAGTATAAACACTTTGGGACCACGCAGCCGTCATACCACTCAGGAAGGAGACGTGTTCTGTCTCCTAGAGATGAACGTACTTTGGTGCGAAAAGTGCAAATCAATCCCAGAACAGCAAAGGACCTTGAGAAGATGCTGGAGGAAACAGGTACAAAAGCATCTATATCCACAGTAAAACGAGTGCTATATCGACATAACCTGAAAGGCCGCTCAGCAAGGAAGAAGCCAATGCTCCAAAACCGCCATAAAAAAGCCAGACTACGGTTTGCAACTGCACATGGGCACAAAGATCATACTTTTTGGAGAAATGTCCTCTGGTCTGATGAAACAAAAATAGAACTGTTTGGCCATAATGACCATTGTTATGTTTGGAGGAAAAAGGGGAAGGCTTGCAAGCCGAAGATCACCATCCCAACCGTGAAACACGGGGGTGGCAGCATCATGCTGTGGGTGTGCTTTCCTGCAGGATGGACTGGTGCACTTCACAAAATAGATGGCATCATGAAGAAGGAAAATTATGTGGATATATTGAAGCAACATCTCAAGACATCAGTCAGGAAGTTAAAGCTTGGTCGCAAATGGGTCTTCCAAATGGACAATGACCCCAAGCATCCTTCCAAAGTTTGGCAAAATGGCTTAAGGACAACAAAGTCAAGGTATTGGAGTGGCCATCACACAGCCCTGACCTCAATCCTATAGAACATTTGTGAGCAGAACTGAAAAAGCGTGTGCGAGCAAGGAGGCCTACAAACCTGACTCAGTTACACCTGCTCTGTCAGGAGGAATGGGCCAAAATTCACCCAACTTATTGTGGGAAGCTTGTGGAAGGCTACCCGAAACGTTTGACCCAAGTTAAACAATTTAAAGGCAATGCTACCAAATACTAATTGAGTGTATGTAAACTTCTGACCCACTGGGAATGTGATGAAATAAATAAAAGCTGAAATAAATCATTCTCTCTACTATTATTCTGACATTTCACATTCATAAAATAAAGTGGTGATCCTAACTGACCTAAGACAGGGAATTTTTACTAGGATTAAATGTCAGGAATTGTGAAAAACTGAGTTTAAATGTATTTGGCTAAGGTGTATGTGAACTTCCGACTTCAACTGTATTTGGCTAAGGTGTATGTAAACTTCCAACTTCAACTGTATGCGGCTTGTATGTGTGGAGGCCTGGAGATGTTAAACTGTTCATGTTAATTAACGGTCAATTACCGTGAGACCTCCCGTGTTTTGCATGACAATAACCAGCTGACAAAATGTACCGCCACACTCTAACTCGGGACACAATTTTCACTTTGGCCCTCCTTCTGCACCGGTAGGAGAGAGAGAGTGGGAGGGTGAGGAGAGAGAGAGAGAGAGGGAGAGGGAGATGGAGAGAGATAGAGGGGGAGTGACAGGGGGAGGGAGAGATGAATGAATGTGGTAGTGGTGTCGATTGCGCCTGTCCTCTCTTAATGATGCTTAGGAATTTTCCCCTCAGATCAATCACACACACACCTCCCTCCTCTCCCTTTCTATATATCTCCTCTCCCTTCCTCTCTCCTTCCCCCCTCTCCCTCCCTCTCTGTAGGGTATATTCCCCCTCTATTCTCCTTGGCGCATTGCTGCAGTCAGCAGCGCAACCGTGACACACACATGCACACTCACGCACACACACACACACACACACACACACCTCTCTAGCCTTAAAAGGGTATCCCAGTTTGGCTGTAGTGAAACAATGAGCAAAGAGGTAATAGTACTGTTGTAATGTTAATAGTAGTACTGTTGTAATGTTAATAGTAGTACTGTTGTAATGTTAATAGTAGTACTGTTGTAATGTTAATAGTAGTACTGTTGTAATGATAATAGTAGTACTGTTGTAATGGTAATAGTAGTACTGTTGTAATGTTAATAGTAGTACTGTTGTAATGTTAATAGTAGTACTGTTGTAATGTTAATAGTAGTACTGTTGTAATGATAATAGTAGTACTGTTGTAATGTTAATAGTAGTACTGTTGTAATGTTAATAGTAGTACTGTTGTAATGTTAATAGTAGTACTGTTGTAATGTTAATAGTAGTACTGTTGTAATGTTAATAGTAGTACTGTTGTAATGTTAATAGTAGTACTGTTGTAATGTTAATAGTAGTACTGTTGTAATGTTAATAGTAGTACTGTTGTAATGATAATAGTAGTACTGTTGTAATGATAATAGTAGTACTGTTGTAATGTTAATAGTAGTACTGTTGTAATGATAATAGTAGTACTGTTGTAATGTTAATAGTAGTACTGTTGTAATGGTAATAGTAGTACTGTTGTAATGTTAATAGTAGTACTGTTGTAATGGTAATAGTAGTGCTGTTGTAATGTTAATAGTAGTACTGTTGTAATGTTAATAGTAGTACTGTTGTAATGTTAATAGTAGTACTGTTGTAATGTTAATAGTAGTACTGTTGTAATGATAATAGTAGTACTGTTGTAATGATAATAGTAGTACTGTTGTAATGTTAATAGTAGTACTGTTGTAATGTTAATAGTAGTACTGTTGTAATGTTAATAGTAGTACTGTTGTAATGATAATAGTAGTACTGTTGTA